>NC_055679.1:202500-400000 GCF_017976325.1 Chelmon rostratus
CACACACACAAACACACACAGTTTTTCTTGTCTTTTGTCTTTTGATCTCCCCTCAGTTTTCTCCTCTTGACACCCTTGCTGTCCCTCCCTCTGGCTTATTAACCAACTTCTATCTCCTCCTCTGTGACAAATTGCTCTGTTTTATCTCTTCATAACATAGTGACAAATGTAGTTCTTGGGGTTAAGGTCTGTACTGTTCTCTATGTTTCTGGCCTGGTTCTTGTTTTCCACCCTCCCTGGTGTCACAATGACTGCAGTGACAATAGCAAGTTTTACGAGACCATTTGCTTAGGAGCTTTGGGTAAACACACTAATGACATTTCTTCTGTGAGGGAGCACTTTGCCTGGCAGGTCTGTGTGGAAGAAGGAGGGGTTTTGCTGATGTGTAGTACATCGATTCTCATCTCAGCCAATGTTCTTGTTAGCTGATCTCTATTTATTTGTAGCAGTTGCTTCGAATAGTTAGCATAATGACAATTTCACAATTTTTCTCAACGTATGAAGAACTACAGTATGTTGACATTAGAGCTGACTAATATAGACTGTAGAGCATTTTTATAGTATATTATAGTATACAGCATTCATACATTTTTGTGGTCATATTTCTGTCCTTATTTAATGGATGTAGCTATGTAGCTAGTTATCTACGAAGGTGACATCCTTATTGTCTACAATTTAATGGAATAGACAAAGTGAAATTACCTATCAATATGCACAAGGCCACATTTGACTCAGGTTTGGAAAAGGGAAAAACATTGCTGGCTATAGTTGACAGTCAAAGCTGGAAAACGGTCTTTTCAGTTCATTCAAAAGGACAGTGATTTGAAGGATACCATACCATACCCGCTTGTGCCGCAAATGCATTGCTGGAAACCATTTTCTAAGTCCATGGCTTTTTAGAATGTTGAGTTTGTTTTCCCTACTTTCCAAGCATTTATGTTCAGAATTTAAATCAACCTTTGACACTTACATAATCTATTGGAGTAAATGTTATGCCACCTATATTTCTGGCTGTTATTTTACAGTTTTTGTTCAGACAATTTGAACGGATTTTAAACGGAAACCAGTGGCTGTCGGTAGCCTACAGTAGAAAAAGCACAACTCAAAAGTCTAAAATATTTCAGCTAATGGTTAGCAGTAATATCATGAACATGTGATTTGTGGTAAAGGGCAAAAAAAACCCCAATACTCAATGAATTACTGAAATCCAAACAAATCTCCTCGAAAAACCATAGATTGTCATTTAAAAAAAATCTATTTGTGTGTGGATTAAACAACCCACATGAAACATGTTAATTAGTGAGCATGAGAGGTTTTGTCATGCAAATTTTGAAAAAAGCCAGGCTAGCTGTTCCCCCTGCCTCCAGTCTTTATGCTAAGCTAGGCTAACCACATCCTGATTCCAGCCCTGTAGTCAATGTACAGTTGTGAAATTGTAGCCTAAACTTAAACTTTGAAAAGAAAGCAAATAAGTATATTTCCCTATATGTTTCATTATTTCTTCCATTAAAACTACTGAGATTAATTGTGGTTTAAAAAAAATGAAAAAGGTACTATACTATAGTACTACTTGTTATGTCTCGTCAAGTCTGTTAATGTGTTTTGTTCACGAGCGTCATGTCTTGTCTTGTCTTGCACTTCCTGTTTTATTGTGAAACCTAACTCTCCTCTTGTTTCAGGCCCTTGACTTCCCGTTGTGTTTCCCGCCTGTCTGATTGTCTACCCCGCCCTAATTGTCTCCACCTGTTCGTTGTTACCTCGTGTATATATAGTCCGCGTCTCCCTTTGTCCTGTGCCAGATTGTCTTGTGCCATGTCTTGAACTGCCTTGCCGTCTAGCTTTCATGATCCTTGTCTCCTGATTACCTTGTAAGTCTTGTTTGAAGTATAGAGTTATATCTTTTATTTGTTACTTTCCCTTAGAGTTTAGCCTTGCCTTGTGCCTTTAGTTTGTTCTTTGTTTATCAGCCATAGTGCCTAGTTTTGCCTTGAGCCTTTTGTTTGTTACTTTTCTCATAGTCCTTTGTGCCAAGTTAGTTTGCTATTTTTCACCATTTTCATCCTTAGCGCTTTTTGGTGTACTTTGATTATCTTGCCTTATTTTGTTGTATTACATCCTGAGCGAATTCTGTTAATAAATTATTCTTCTTTTGAAATTCTCGCTGCTGTGTGGGTCTGTGTTCTTGAGTCCAGAAACCTCGTGCCTCCGGGCTTGTCACTACTATACATACTACTATATTCTATGTACTGCATGTTCATCTATGTGCACCTTTCATCACTTATATTTTCTGCCTGGCCATATTCCTTCACCTGTCCTCCATCTATCCACTTTTAGTCTGTTAGTCCCACACAAACTCAAACACATCTTTTTAAGTTGACTGGCCTTCCTCCTGTACCTGTTTGTAAAGCCAGTTGCTCTTGATCACTGGGGCATTGGGGTTCCTCTTGATGGAGTTGGACCTCTTTCCAAAGTTGTGTACTTTTTTGGAAGACCGAGAGGGCTGTTAAAACACATAAATGGGTAATAAATGTAAGGATATATTCAAGGTATATTCAGCTCTAGAGAAGAAATGTTTAGATTATAGGTACTGAAGTGTACACATGTACACAGAAATGGGTCCACATTGTGCTTGTGTTTCCACAGAAAGAACACAAAAGGGAGAACTCCAGCAATACAGAGAGACAGAAATCACTCAAAGTATCAGCTTTTCTCCCCTAATATGACTAGACGTGTTTGGTGCATTGGTTGTAAAGAAGGTCATACACTAAGGCACATATGTCAAACTGATTCCATAAAGGGCCGTGTGGCTGCAGGTTTTAGTTCCAACCAAGAAGGAGCACACCAGGCCAACCAATCAACATCAAGGAATCACTTAGCTATCAGCTGAAGACTGAGATAAGCTGATTAATTGATTCCAGCCTGGTGTGCTCCTCCTTGGTTGGAATGAAAACCTGCAGCCACACGGCCCTTTATGGAATCAGTTTGACATGCCTGCACTAAGGCATCAGCTTTTCCAGGAGCTATAAAAAAAACAGCAAATCCAGATGTTTTTAGCTCATTAAAAAAAGCATATTCCACATCCCCCATACAACATGGCTCACACACTGAAAAATGCAGCACTGCAGCATGAAAATATAGTTTATGTCAGTCAAGTTCTTCAACATCAAACTGGGACAACAATTTCTTTAGAAAGCTCGCGCTGGCTTTACATGATGTTGGCAACAATGCCTTTGCCAGATGGTTTCCATGAAGTTGCATATTCACTAGTCTGAATTTGCCTAGATGTTCTCACTGTGTGGCATTTCCCTCCCATCCCTCCAGGGATGTGTGCTCTCTCCCCTACTCTTCTCCCCCTACACCAATGACTGCACATTAGGAGACGCATCTAAACTCCCAAGGTTGCAAATGACACAATGGGATGGAGGTCAAAAAGCTGGTCCACTGGTGCAGTCAAAACAATCTGGAGCTGAACATGCTGAAAATTGTGGAGATGACAGTGGACTTCAGGAGTAGCCCATCAACATTGCCCCTTATCACCATTGTTTCCACTGTGGAAATCATCAGGTTTCTGGGATCCAATATCTCCCGGAAACTGAGGTGGAACTGCAATGGACTGTAAGGACTGTTGAGAAAATCACTGGTGCCAGCCTGCTCTCCATTCAGGACTTACACACACTCCAAACTCCAAGGTTCAAGGTTTAAGGTTACTTTATTTATACCTGAGGGTAGATTTGTTTTGCAGAGAGTGATTCACAGCAAACCACATACAAACAAACACACATCAAACCAATTGGTACTTGATCAAAGTGACAGGACAGAAAGTGCTCAGTATAGCTTCATGGATAAAATAAATAAGATCAAATAGATAAAACAACACACAATAAAACATACTAAAAGACAAAAAACCTCAAGAAGATAAATATAAGAACATAAAAGTAGTAAAAATCACGATAAAAGATAGGGCACATAAATAGGATAAATTAAATAAATAACGAGATCATTAATAAATAAATAAAGTGCTATGTCACTGTATCTTATTGAGCTCAGTGACGGCGACAGAAACAAAGCTGTTTTTATAACACTGTGTCCTGCACCTTGGGACTAGAAACCTTCGTCCAGAAGAAAGGAGCCGGAATTCACCCCGTAAAGGATGGGAGTCATTATTAAGAATTGATGTAGCCATCCTCTGTACCTGTTTAGTGTACAGGGAGGCAGGAGAAGACTGGGGTTCACCTAGGCGACTGGACCACCTGACTATTTGATTCAGCGAGGAAACAGGCAAGAAGCATCACATACAGATCCCTCACATCCTAGACACAACATGTTTCAACTTCTCCCCTGTGGTAGGCACTATAGATCACTTAACGCCAAAACAACCAGACACAAAAACAGTTTCTTCCCACAGGCTGTCACCCTGATGAACAGTTAGCTAGCCACACAGTGTTACAAACCCTCTGACACCAAAACATCCACTGACTGATCATTTATCATCCAATAATGCACAGTTTTTGTACATGTACATTCATACACCCACTGTCACTGTCACCATAAATTCCTGCACATTGTAAATTTCATGGTATATATTGTTTATTGCCAGACCACTCTTTGTTTATATTGTTGATAGTTATTTTATATTTTTGCGCAATTTGTTGTTTAGGCTTTCGACTTTTTTTGGGGGGGGATCACTGCGGGAACAATCAATGTGTGTTTCAGTCTGTCTGGTGTGCCCAGTAGCTTTTCTATGAGCTCAGACAATAATGTGCTTCGTCTGTGGTTTAATGGCAGGGTGGTCCTTGTAGGTAGCGTAGGAAACAGCAGAAAGTCGACTTATTTGAAAGAGAGGGGCGGAAAATGGATAATCTGTGTCTTCCTTCTGCAAGCCAAGTGAGATCGGCAGTTGCAGCTGATCTCTTCCAATTTTCAAATGTGTTCAGTGAGCACAGTCTGTTGCACACCCAGCAAAGCCTAGGCTACTTAAAGTAAAAATGTTTGATTAGGAATAATAATCCCCTTCTAGCAACTTCACGTCACTGTGTAATGGCAAGGTAAAGTGGAACACGTTGATATCTCAAATCCTTGGTGATCATGGCCATGTTGGGGAATTCTCTTGAGTCCCGCTGAGTCTGATCCAATGGAAAACCAGGATTTGGATTCAAGCCAAATCTAACACTCAGATGAGATATGGAAGGCCTGGCAGGGTTATGCTGCTATTTTTTTCTTTTTCCTGTTCTTTATCAGGCTTTTAGTTTTAAATGCAGGACTCTTTGTTCATCCAAATGGGGAGGTTCCATCACTGCATGTTACGGCTGCAGACGCTGAGAGTTCAATGTCTGGATGAATCACTAAAATAAATTCCTTTAATTTATTCCATCAATTATTAATACAGTATGCCAAACAATTAATGCCAAATAATAGCAGGGGTTACAAAAGCTGCCTACCAACATCTCTAAAACTCACTACTTAACATGGTACAGAGGATGTATGGCTATTGGCTCAGAGCAACTGCTACCTAACCACTCAAGGAAGTTATACCTCTGAGCATACTTGCAGATACGTCAAATTAGTCTTATAAAATTTCTCTAAAATGGAACACCGGTACCCACGTCCATGATAGCCATAGCACACACTGGAAATGCCACCCAGGATATGCTGAATGTAATATAAGTTCTGTTTTTGTGAGGCATTGGCACACTTTGATGTGCAAGAATTAACTTTCCAATTTCCCAGCATCAATGCATTACAACTATATCACATTCTACACACCCTGACTACTATACTTTGTAACTTTTGTCTGTATGGCAAATACAGGTGTCAAATTATGTAGTTGGGTGTATGCTGCATTTTAGAGAAACTTCAAAAACTCAATTAAGAGATCATGCAAAAAGAAGTTGCTAGGAAATGAATGGTGTATCCCGACCGAGTGCTTATGTGCCTTTACTACGCATAGTGTCATGATTCTGCTTTTGTGTTTCCTCTCATCCCGGTCTGACAGTGTTTTTCTTTCCTCCCTTTCTGTCAGCAGGTAGAGTGTGAGAGAGAGGTGGGGCCGATCAGTTAATCAGCCCGGCTTCTTAAGCCATCACCAATTTGAGTCCTGTGCCAGATTATTCTCCTTGCTCTCGCCACATCAGTGTCGCTCCTGAGTGATCACCTGCCTCTCTCCGTGTTTCCATTAACTACCTGTGTTATTCCTCTAGTGAGTTTTCTCCTAGACACTTTGAATTTATTGCCAAGTGAGTTTTTTCCCTGATAGTGATTTTGTGTTTGCTCTTTATTTTGCTATTTCCCCCTCTGTGGTGATTTTTGTGTTTTTGTTTTACTAAGAGGAAGTTGTTCCCTGCAAAGGCGATTTTTTGTTTCAATAAAAGATAAGATAAGATAAAATAATACAACTGAATACAGCGTAGTATAATATTACTATTTCATGGCAATCCAACCAATAGCTGTTGGCACTTCACTCTAAACCAAAAATGACAGTCTGCTGATGGGGGAGGAAGAAATGTCAAGGGATTATCAAATTCAGATTCATCTTCTGGGAAACCTATTTGCCCAATCACATTGGCTACCCTCCTGTTGGGGGTGCTGATGAAAAGTCAGTGAATCAATAAAGTAATTATGATTCATTCTGTGGTAAATATAAAAGATTTCACAGCAATCCATCCAATAGCTGTTGAGATAGTCAGGCCACTAGAAAATATGTCACGCTCTACTAGCCTGACACTCTAAACCAGCTAACTTAGCCTCTGTCTGCTAATGATCCTTGGTAAATGTAATGTTACTATGAACTCTGATATAGAACAGTGATTTAACTTCTCACCAGAGACATGTTTAAGATTAAAGAATGTCTGGCTGGAGACTGACCCGTGTAGATGAAGTGGAGGTGGTGGTGGCTGTATTGACAGTAGTGGCTGGGCTGCCAGGAAAGGTGCTGTAGTCGGAGCCACCTGTGTAGTTTGATGCCTCACTCATGGTGCTCATGGGGCGTTCCTTCTTGTCACTGCTGCTACCCTGCTCTGATGAAGCCTTAAGAGGCGGCCTGCCACAGGACAAGAGAGATAGAAAGACAAAGAGAAAGGGAGCCAGTCAGACATCTGTGTTTTGTTCTCAGTTCAGCTCTGAATGTCAGATGTCAACATCCATGTCCCTTAACAAGTTTTTTTTTCTTGTCAGTATTCTATTTCTAAGGTCAAGAACAAACTTTGACGCTTTAACTACACAAATCTCATCTTCCTCAGTTGCATTCTTAAGTTCTTCCCCTTGAAAAAATATTACACAGATGCAAGATGGAGCCCAACCAGGCCCCATGGGAACTGGCAGAGAAACAGAGATAAAGAAAATGAAAATGTCAGTGAAGAGAGTTGATCTCATGAATCACAGCTATTATTTCCTGAGTGTCACCTCTGATATACAGCCAATTAAAATGGCCTGACAACTTGACCTCACAAATTGAACCAGCCCAAAGTTTTTTTCCCGCCGCTAGTCAAATAGAAGGACAATAGCTAATGTGGGAAAAAAGAAAAAAAGATCTTACATGTTTAAACTTCTCACTGGAGACAGAAAACATGGTTTGTTAGTGTCTTAAAATTTTAGTTTATAATGATGGAAAATGGACTATATTTACATAACTGTTTTCCAGTATTAAAGGATAACTTTCGTTTTTTACAACCTGGACCTTATTTGTAGCATTAAATACGCCCATTTACTCACCCAGACAACTTTGGTGGCATTTGGAGTCGTTTTGAAGAAATTAGCCCCAGAGGAGCGGCGCGTATATCCGTATAATGCGAGTACTCTGGGCATCCATGCGCAGCCTCTATATAACGCATTATCTGCAGCGAAGCTCGTTCATATTCCAATATTTTGTTATGATATGCTGGTGCTATTCCCCTCTGAGCCCGTGGTGGCATGTTATCGATATCCAGCGTCTCTAGGCAACTACCTCTGACGTGGATGATGTCATTACCGAACGCCGGGCGCTGCGAGCAGCCAGCCACAACACGGCTAAATCTGCGGCGGTCGGCTACGAATACGCATTAACGAACCAAAGCTGTGCCAAAATACCGCTAAACTAGTCGACCGCTGGCTCAGAGGGGAATAGCACCAGCATATCATAACAAAATATTGGAATTTGAACGAGTTTGCCGCAGATTATGCGTTATATAGAGGCTGCGCATGGATGCCCAGAGTACTCGCATTATACAGATATACGCGCTGCTCCTCTGGGGCTAATTTCTTCAAAACGACTCCAAATGCCACCAAAGTTGTCTGGGTGAGTAAATGGGCGTATTTAATGCTACAAATAAGGTCCAGGTTGTAAAAAATGAAAGTTATCCTTTAACTCAAAGCGCTTTTGCAGCACGAGTCAGCACTCACCCATTCGTTCACACAGGGATCAAACCACTGCCCTTCTGTTAAGTGGACAACTGCTCTACCTTCTAAGCCACAGCTGTCCATAGGTAAGCAGCACATGTATAACTAACCACCAGCTGTGTTTTGGTCACAGAACAACTTATTTAGCCTCTTATAACTCAATGTATTTGGTTTGCTTTTTTCTGCTTTTCTTCCTTTTTTCTCCACATATTCCACTGTGCTCAACCTTGTTCATTCAATTCATTTTAGCATATGCTCCATTTTTGGCCAGTTAAAGAGGACGCTAGCATTTAAGCTAACTATACTTTGTCCAAATGGCTCTCAACTTTCTTACAGTTATTCATAGTCAGCACAGGATGATTCCTGATACCCCCCTGACTTCTTGTCATGAAAGTGCCACCATGCTGCCAAACGTTCCAAATTACCAAAATTTTGGTGTGTGTGAGTAGGTCAACAGGATTAGGACCCAAATGCAGATGATGGAGACAGAGCTGTGCAGATTAATGATTTAATCACAAATATAAAATGAAAAGCTCACAAGACTATGAGGCAGGAAGATGCACAGGTCAGCAAAAATTCCTGCTCCACTGCTCTTCAGTCCCCAGGCCACCTATCTCTCTTGATCCCCCTGAGGTTGTTTTTCTGGCTGCAGCAGTAACTGCCCCTGAGTAGAAAACGGACGTCTTTATCTCTCCTCCACCACTTCTACCCTGCCATAATAGCTAGCTATCTTACCTGCCTTACTAACCCTTCGTAATATCATGCCACCTTACGATGTCATTTTTTTATCCTGCACATCTTCTGTCTTAAATAAAACTACAGTTTATCAGCACTTATCCCCACAATTTACCATACTCTACCAAAGTAATGTACCTTCTTTAAAATTTGCATTCTGAAAGGAGCGTAATTGTCATGCCATCCATTTACATGCCTTGTAGCACATTAGCAGTTCCTCTACAGATTACACTGACAGCTTTTATAATCGCCTTTGCTACACTTAAGCCAACTCAGCAACATGTAACCCCCTGAAGCCAAATGGAAAAACCCAACTCTGCAAATTAAATGTTGACTGAACTTGCATATAAAACAGAAACATCAATTTCCTATAAAGTTGAAAGACAAAATATAGTTGAGTTTGTTTCAAATTCAGAGAAATTATAAGAATCAATGGCAAGTTGTTGTTTTTTTTCCCTATCACAGTGTAGGATATCAGAGTCTTTAATGTCATGAATTTTTAAAAGGAAATTATGCAGAGAACTGGATACACACATTGTTATCAACAAAAGCACTTATGGCAATTTAGTTTGTCACATTTAATACCTAGCTCTTAATAGGGGTAAATTACTGATATTGGTTAGGGGAACTGCAGTTGTGAATTGAAGTTATGGTTAATTATGCCTTTCAGAGCACTTTAGAAACATGTGGCACCAATACAATTGCAAGGTCCTGTAGAAGCTGCAGCAGGTGTTTGTTCTAATTACAACTCTGATTCAGTTCAGTTCAATTAAATTGAACTAATTCAAAAGGGCTTTATAGAAACACACACACACACACACACACACAAACACACACAGACACACATATATATAAAGCAGGTAGAAAATAAAAACAAGTGTACAATATAAGTACAATAGGTAAAGAAAGAGTGGAACTTATTTTGTAAGAAATTTATTTAGCAGTTTGTGTTGTGTATGTATACTTTGAGGAACACAGATGCTTTACAGTCTTGTCATGCTGCTTGTCTTCCATAGGACAACCTTTTCAACAGCTCACAAAAGTTGGTGCTGTGTTTGCACACTGCTGTGGCGGCCGCTCTCGATTGGCAGGCTGTGCTCACTGAGTCAAATATTTCCTTACTTTTAAGTTAGTCACAGTGGTCAGAGGTCTGATTCTCTTCTGATTTGGGACTTCATAGAAAACTTCAGGTTGACGTCCAACAATCTGGCATCAAACAGAATACCAAAAAGAACCAATTTACACTTCTCTTGCTCATATGTACACACGTGAACATGCCTTCAAGCTATTTGTTGGTGAAAATCCTGGGCATAGGATGTCTACAAGTTCTGTAGTCTTCTAAGACTTGCTGTAGATTTATTTCAAGAGTTATCCTGAACTTAACCTCACAACCGAAAAGTTTCTTCAGTCTCACATCATGTCTACACAACTCATGTCAGAAAAACAGCATGTTAGCAGAGCAACAGCAACAGCAGCAGCTTCAGTCTTTTGTTTATCTGCACTTGATACATTTAGGCATTGTATTGAGTGGTCACCTGGATTTTAACAGCATAAAGAGCCTGAAACATCTCCACTGTATATACAACATTCTGTAATTGCAAACAGGCAAACATCTGTAGGGTAATTTATAAATTGACAACTGCTGACTCTCAAGGAGTCAGAACTTGAAGTGCTTGTCATAATCTGCGGTGAAACTCGTTCATATTCCAATATTTTGTTCTGATATGCTGGTGCTATTCCCCTCTGAGCCGGCGGTCGGCTAGTTTAGCTGTAGTTTGGCACAGCTACGGTTCGCTATTGCGTATTCGTAGCCGACCACCGCAGAGTTAGCCGTGTTGTGGCTGGCTGCTCGCAGCGCCTGGCGTTCGGTAATGACATCATCCACGTCAGAGGTAGTTGTCTAGAGACGCAAGATATTGATAACATGCCACCACACAGATTATGCGTTATATAGAGGCTGCGCATGGATGCCCCGAGTACTCGCATTATACGGATATACGCGCCGCTCCTCTGGGGCTAATTTCTTCAAAACGACTCCAAATGCCACCAAAGTTGTCTGGGTGAGTAAATGGGCGTATTTAATGCTACAAATAAGGTCCAGGTTGTAAAAAACGAAAGTTATCCTTTAAGTGCCACACCTAAAGGGTATTTACTGAAGGGTATTTTACTGTATTCTATGGTGTTTTAATGTGGGTGCGAAAACACCAAAAAGCCGTTAAAAAACAGAGAGCCGCCATTGCAAGAGATTGATGCTTCTGAAATTGCTCTCATTTCATGGCTTTGTTGGTGAGTGAATTGCCGGCCAACTGACTGTGAGTGAGAGGAGGCCTGTACTCGTCTCTAGAAAAAAGAGCCCTTCATCTAAAGCAGGGTGACACACAAACACAATCGATATTGTGCACTGCTTGCACAGTTGATCTGTCTTCTCTCTTCCTGCCATTTCAATCCATCCCACTGTCTTATCTCATCTACCTTTTCATCTTTCAGTCACACACTTATCTTAGCCTTTGTTAACCTTTCCTCCATAAACCCTTTCCTTCAGCTGCTTTGTTTATTTTCACTTCAGTGACTTGCTGATGAGACTGTTTTTAGGGCCCACTGGCAGTGCAGGATATTAGTCAGACATCTAAGCAGGGTCAGAAAGTTCTGGAATGAGATTAAATTGAGTTTATGCCCTAATCCATTTGTTTTCAGCATGGTGGTAACATCACACTGGTAACAGCATTGAAACGGAGAAATTTCATTGTTTTTTGAAAATTATATCCTCAATTAGAATTTGATGCCGGCAACACATTTTTTAAAAAATGGGACAGTGGAAACAAAAGCCTGGAAAAATTGTGAAATGCTAAAATAAAACACAGCACTGTTCAAAAGCCAGCATCTGTGATGGTATGAGGGTACATTAGTGGAATTGAAATGGAATGTTTTGTGAAATTTTTCAGTTTCAAAATTTTGTATGTTGTTTTTGTGCTATTTTCGATTACATATGGGGTTTCAATGCTTTGCAAATCATTACATTCTGTGTCCCAACATTTTTGGAAATGGGAACAAATAAAAAAATATTGTTTTCGAAACAGTCTTAATAATGACACCATCCAGGGCCTGTATCTGAAAGGAGCTAACAAAAGTTGAGCCAACTGTCATTGTCAGATCAGGACAGTGATATTATGGAATCTCCATCATCCAAAACCTGAGCTTTGCCTTTAAAAGAAAACTACATACATAGCACTGAGTTTCCATTAAGTACCTAAAATTGCTTGATCAGAGTCTTAGTATTTTGTCTTCCATTAGCTAATCAATGTCTTTGAACCAATACAATTTTAAGGTCCCCAGTGCCCCATATATGCCAAGCCAGGCCACATTACCACTTTGTTTAGATTGTACAATTTTTATTTATTTCTTTTTAATGTATGTCTTGTCACAGAGGTTGAGAGTAGTTTCGATTCTCTTTTCGTTTGTCTTGTACATAATGCAGAATTGACAATAAAGCAGACTTTGACTTTGACTTTAACGCTACACACTTGCGTTGCATGATGACTTAAGTGTGTTTTCTTGTCTTGCAGGTCCACATGGACAGTGGTTGAACCTGGATAATGGATTATAGCTACGTCTCCTGCCATGACCTTGCCTGACATCCACTGCAACTTCTATTACTATAAGTTATTCTACTATTACTATTAGATCCACAGAGATGTATTATGTACATATACTATCTGCTATTAATACACTCAGTGGCCACTTTATTAGGTACACCTTGCTAGTACCGGGTTGGACCCCCTTTTGTCTTCAGAACTGCCTTAATCCTTTGTGGCATAGATTCAGCAAGGTACTGGAAACATTCCTCAGAGAGTTTGGTCCATATTGACATGATAGCATCACGCAGTTGCTGCAGATTTGTCAGCTGCACATCCATGATGCAAATCTCCCGTTCCACCACATCCCAAAGGTGCTCTATTGGTTTGATATCTGGTGACTGTGGAAGCCATTTGAGTACAGTGAACTCATTGTCATGTTCAAGAAACCGATCTGAGAAGATTCGAGCTTTATGACATGGTGCATTATCCTGCTGGAAGTAGCCATCAGAAGATGGGTACACTGTGGTCATAAAGGGATGGACATGGTCAGCAACAATACTCAGGTAGGCTGTGGCATTGAAACGATGCTCAATTGGTACTAAGGGGCCCAAAGTGTGCCAAGAAAATATCCCCCACACCATTACACCACCACCACCAGCCTGAACCGTTGATACAAGGCAGGATGGATCCATGCTTTCATGTTGTTGACGCCAAACTGGAAAAGACCTTCCTTCTTAAAGAAAATAACATCCTGGATGAATTTCAGTCAGGCTGTCTCTACAAGTTGTCACGCCCATAAAGAGAGACCATGGATACGTACATTAAGGAATCTCTCTGCAGATATGATTTGCCCTGCCTCTTCTCCTGTCGGTGCTGGTTTCTCCTTTGTGGCATCGAAAAAAGAAATCTCTCCGTCCATGCATTGACTATCATGGACTATTGGCCATTACCATTAGGAATAAATACCCCTTGCCATTAATCTCATTTACTTTCTAACCTCAACCTTACCACCGTGTTCACTAAGTTAGATCTCCATAATGCCTACCACCTGGTGAGGATAAGGGAAGGAGATGACTGGTAGAAGTATTCAACACTCAGCTGGGGCATTTTGAATATTCAGTGATGCCTTTTGCACTCACCAATGCACAAGCAGTGTTTCAGAATCTGGTAAATGACATCCTACGGGACTTTCTGAACTGGTTTGTCTTTGGCTACTTGGATGACATTCTGATTTTCACTAAGGACCAGGAAGAGCACAAGCAGCATGTGAGGCATGTGTTGCAGCGACTGTTGAAAAATAAAAACTGCTTGTCAAGACAGAGAAATGTGAGTTACACGCTAACTCTGTCACTTTTCTGGGTTTTTGTAAAAAGGATCAAGGCGGTGGAGGAGTGGCTAGTCCCAGAGAACCAGAAGCAACTTCAGTATTTTCTGGGTTCCTGCATTTCGCTAACTTCTACAGACGTTTCATATGAGACTGCAGGCGAGGGGTGGCTCCTCTAACCTGGCTCACTCCTCCATCCATTCCAGTCTCCCGGTCCACCGAAGCTGACGTGCCTTTTCCAAATTGAAGGGATTGTTCACTTTTCCCCTGGTCCTCATCCAACCTGATCCAGTCCTCCAATCTGTAGTAGAAGGGGACGCGTCCGACACCGGTGTGAGGGACCAATGCTTTGGTACTGACCACAAACTCCATCCAACTCCAAGTTGACACTAGTAGAACGGAACTACGATGAGGGGAGCGCAGAAAACTCTTGGCGGTGAAAACAAGTGCCGCCACTGGTTTCAAGGCTCAGAGCAACCCTTCAGCTTAGTTCAGCTCCAGGTCTGGAGACAGACGTGGGCTGCACTACTGAGATCTGCAGAGGAAAACAAGCAAAAAACAAGCGGATAGCGGACAGTGGACAGACAATGAAGGGAAGCCCCACAATACATCACAGGTCAGAGAGTCTGGTTATCTTCCTGAAGTGATGTGCCTTTCTGCTGTCTCTGATAAACCAAATTTCAATTTACTATATGTCAGCAGCCCAAATACATATGAACTGTTTTTGGCTGACTGGCTTCTTTGTGAACCATAGAGTGATACCTGGACTCTAATGTAAACAACATTGGCAACGGTGCCAGCACGGTGCCAGCTTTACAGAATGGAACAGTATTACTGCACCACACGGCGAGAATTGTCAGCTGTAGTTCATATCACATTTCTGGCAGTATCCTCTTGGGTGGCCCTTCTGTTGCGTCGACCTTGTTGAGCCTGAGGGACAACTTGCCAGTTGGCTCAAAAGACTAGGTGAATACAACTTTAAGATCATCCATTGCCCTGGTCAGTTGCACAGCAATGCAGACACCCCTTCCATGGGGTACTCCTGCCAGTCCTGTCCATGTAAGCTGCCACGCCCCAACCTTAATCTACTGTATGTCAGTCACCAGGCTGTGCGGTGTGAGCTGGACTCTGACATGAAGCAGATAAAACTGGTCCAGTAGGTGTAAAGGGACACTCAGTTGTCCCAGCAATTAGTCTACAATGCTGTCACAGCAATGAGTCTACAAAGCTTTGCCTGCTGACACAGACAAGCAGAAGATGAGCTGTTTTGTGGCTGGTCTCTCAAGGAGCTGCAGTAGGCCCTGGTAGCCGATCCAGACTATCAGTGCATTGATGGATGCACAATAGATTGTAACTGACTGGATCACGACATAAAAGAAGAGAAAGAAGCCCGTCCCCTCAACGGAGACTCTCATTGGCTATATGCTGTGGGGATGAAATGGAGGGTCACTTTGGTCAACTAAGATGTCAATAGAAAAATCTGAGTGCAGTGGCAATCTTGAGACCAAGGTGACAGCTATGCATACATTCTTACTGCATATATAATGCAGATATAACTTGTTGCTGTTTTCCAAATCTCTAAGTATTTCTCAGCAACTATGCAATATTATTAATATTAGAGTATGGCTGTTCTTCCTCCTTTTACTCTCTTGTTAGATCATCTAGCCAATAATAAACAGATTTTGTTTAAGATGTTGCCTCTTGGTAAAATAGAAACTGTGAAAAGCACCCCAAGAATTGCTTTATGTGGCTTCCAGTGATGTAAATGGTTATTAGACCTACCTGGTGAGAGCCTCTAGGGGCTTGTCAGGGTGGACAAGCTTTCCACAATTCATGCTGGAAACAGGAAGGGGGGGTGGGGGGGACAAAATAATACGAACTTAAAAAGTGACTATGAAATTAAATTCAGTCAATTACATGACATAATAATGACAAAAATCAAAACATTAGGAATAAGAAAAAAATAAAATGAAACCAAATACATGAATGAAGGTAGTTCAAACATCACTGGAGATGTGATAACTTGACTAAAATGTGTTTTGTTGCATATCCAAATGAAACATCACATTAATCTAATGCAAAACAGGAAGCGTTCATGGTCAAACCCAAAACTCTTTGTACTTATAAACACCAATCTACCGTTCTTCATCCACAATATGAGTTTTGGGAATCTTTTAAGTAAAAACTTCTCTTCAGTGAGTGACATTTGAATCAGTAAAGGCCAAGGCCAATTGTTGGCCAATTGTTGGCTGCAACAACAACAAGAGGATGTCAAGACCCAGTGGATTAGCTGCATCTTTTTATGGAAATGTGGTACAAACCCACAACAGTCCACAGGAACTGGGTAACACTCAAACAATAGATCAAACTGCAGGAATGGTTTTGCTTGGCAATGTTATGTAACTTTGATTAGTATCCAGCAGCTGCCTTGCAGAGACCATACACCAGGCATGTCAAACTCATTCCATAAAGGGCTGTGTGGCTGCAGGTTTTCGTTCCAACCAAGGAGGAGCACACCTGGCTGGAATCAATTAATCAGCTGATCTCAGTCTTCAGCTGATAACTAAGTGATCCCTTGATGTTGATTGGTTGGCCTGGTGTGCTCCTCCTTGGTTGGAACAAAAACCTGCAGCCACACAGCCCTTTATGGAATGAGTTTGACATGCCTGCCATACACCATTACAAAACTGTAACGATAGTGGCTCACTGGGCCGTGAGGCTGGGGATAACACGGATCAGATTGAAAATAAACATGTGTGGTGGTGATGTTAACAGCCTTGCCTCAAGCTTGTAGCAGCTGACCAATCAGAGCAGACTGGGCTTTTTCTGGCGGCCATGGCTCAGGAGGTAGAACAGTCATCCACTTTTCAGAAGGTCAGTGTTTTGATCTCTGGCCTCGGCAGACTAAATGTTGAAGTACCCTTTGGCAAGATACTGAACCCGAAATTGATCCCGATGCTGTACCGTTGGTGTTTAAGAGCGTGTGAATGGTTAATGTTTGTAATGAGCAGGTGGCCTAGCCACCATTGTACAAATGTGAGTGTGAATGGGTGAATGTAGACTTGTGCTGTAAAAAGCACTTTTAGTGGTCATCAGAGTAGAAAAGTGCTATATTAATAAAGTCCATTTACCATTTAGCATTTTTGGGAAGGGGCCTTAAAGAGGACCTAAAAGGGTGGGGTGGCGAGGTACTGCAGCAATGTACAGTATGATAAAATGTATTCATTTTAAGTTTTTTTTTATATTAAAGCATGTAAATCTCTTCTAGTAGACCCCAAAGTAAAAGTGTGTTCCTGAAAATGAGCATTATATGTTATATGTTATATATAAATGTATATATGTTAATATCTATTTCTATAAAGCCACCTCAAATAAAATAGTCCCTACAAAAACACACCACACACCAGAGGCAGGAGAAGGTATAAAAACCTCCGTGGTCAGAAAAGTGTGAGCATTCTCTGTGCAGATTTGGTCAGATTCAGTGCTATCTGAGACTGAAACCAAGCAAAGGTTTTTAGCAGTTCCTCCAAGATGATTTGAATCACTTTGCACTTTGGTGCACTGGGTTAAATCTGAGATGAGAAGATCGTGTGCCTTGAGGGAAATCTTAGGGCTTAGGGCGTATGCTCATTTATTCATTAATTTAAAAGTTTAAGGTGAAGGGAGAAGTGAAGATGGTTGTGGGTTCAGGAGGTATTTAGACACCTCTTATTCATTTGAATGGAGCCAGTCGATTGGTGCAGCAGGGGTGCCAACAAAGAGGGCTCCATCAAAAAATGCAGCAGCCCCTGGTAAAAAAGTTGAAATATGCTTAAAGTGTAATGCAACTCTACATCAACCAGCAAGGTGTGGCAAGAGAGCCGGCTTGCGTGCTAGGCTACAAGCCAGCCCTCACAGACTGGCTCTCACCAGTCCCTTCTTCACTAACACCAGGTCTCTCACCAACAAAATCGACGAAGTCTGTCCAAGGATAGTCTCTCGCCGGATGGACAGCTGTGTTACCGTTGTTAAACCTGGTTGGACGACAACATTCAGGTCTGCAGTTTCTGGTAAGAGCAGAGGAGGGGGTTTGGCGCTGTATGTACACAATGCCTGGTGTATAGCCACACACACCGTCAGCACATTCTGCTCTCCTGATTTGGAATACCTGGCGGTGAAAAGCCGACCGTTCAAGCTGGTTAGAGAACTCTTGTCAGTTGTTATTGTGGCCGTCTACATCCCACCGTGGGCTAATGCTAAGTTAGCATTAGAGGAGCTGTAATCTGTGGGCAGATGAACAACAACCCGGAGGCGGCTGTGATTGTGGCGGGGGCTGTTCATCACGTTGAACTGAAGGCGGTGTTTCCCAGATTTCACAAATACATAAACTTTCCTACCAGAGACAGTAACATTTTGGATCAGGTTTACTGCAACATCCCTGCTGCTTACAAGGCTGCAGCAGCTCCACACCTGGGCATGTCAGACCACATCTCCGCGAAACTTATTCCTGCCTACAAGCCTCTGGCCTGCAGAACAAAGCCGACCACCAGGACAGTACAGATATGAAGTGAGGAGGCCTACTCTGCACTGCTTTGAGAATACAGAGTGGACTGTGTTCAGAGAAGAGGCCGGCCTGGATCCAGAATGCTGGATTAATGCTGCGGCATTAATCCAGAATGCTGCTGCACGTGTTCTGACAAAAAACAGAAACTATACATCATTTGTATTGTCCTATGTTCAGTTCTGCACTGATGCTGTCCTCCCTGTTAAGACCATCACAGTGTTTCCCAACCAGAAACCATGGCTGGACAGCTCAGAGACAGGCTGGCTTATAGCAGGGCTCGAGCAGGGCTGAAAAAAGGAATTAATCAGGCCAAGCTCTGATACAAAGACAAAATTGAAGATCACTTCAATAACAACAACCCCCAGAACATGTGGAGAGGCATCAGAACCATGACAGACTATAAGCCAAACACTCAGCTCGCCAGCCACAACTCCACCCTGACTGACACCTTAGCTTCTTTGCTCGCTTTGACACATCAGGCAGCAGAGAAGCCATACACCTACCCCGGCTGGAGGAGCAGCATCAGCCCCTCGTCCTGCAGCAGCACCAGGTGACATCCACCTTGAGGAGGATCAACACCCGCAGAGCTACAGGACCGGATAAGGTGTCAGGCAATCAATCAATCAATCAATCAAACTTTATTTCTATAGCGCCTTCCAACATCCAAAAGGAGCACAAGGCGCTTAACAAAGAAAAATAAAAACAAATAAATAAAATAAATTAAAACAAGTAAAAAGAATTTTTAAAAAACACAAGACTTTGAGGACATGCGCTGACCAGCTAGCAGGAGTGTTCCTGCAGCAGTCTATGGTTCCTGAGTGCCTCAAATCCTCCACCACCATACCGGTACCTAAGAAGACATCCATTACCTGCCTGAATGATTACCGGCCTGTTGCTCTGACCCCGGTAATCATGAAGTGCTTTGAGTGGATTATTCTCAGGTACATCAGAGGCTTCATCCCCTCGGACCTAGACAGCCTTCAGATCACCTACAGAGGGAATCGGTCCACAGAGGATGCTGTCTCCATCACCCTGCACACAGCCCTGACCCACCTGCAGTAGCCCAACACCTATGTCAGGATGCTATTTGTAGACTTTAGCTCACCTTGAACACCATCATCCCAGACAAGCTGGTGCTGAAGCTACACGCAGTGGGTCTGCCTGCGTCTTTGTGCCACTGGATCAGAGACTTTCTCACCAACAGACCTCAGGTGGTGAGAATAGGGAAAGCAACATCATCCCCTCTGGTCTTCAGCACGGGCACGGCTCAGGGTAGTGTGCTCAGCCCGGCCCTCTTTACCCTGTGTACTCATGTGTGCTGCCACCCACTCCACCAACTCAGTGGTGAAGTTCGCGGACGACACTACAGTAGTGGGTCTCATCTCAGATAACAACGAGACCCACTACAGAGAGGAGATACACCAGCTCACCCAGTGGTGTTCAGCCAACAACCTGGTGCTGAACACAGGGAAGACCAAGGAGGTCATTGTTGACTTCAGGAGGTCTAGAAAGACGGATCACGCCCCCCTCCTCATGGACGGTGAAGTGGTGGAGTGTGTGGACAACATCATGTTCCTGGGCGTCCACACCACATCTGATCTCTCCTGGTCCATGAACACCTCCCGCCCGGTGAAGAGGGCACAACAAAGGCTCTTCTTCCTCAGGAAACCCAAACGGATCCCCAAGACAAACTTCTTATTACAGTTTCACCATGTGACCAACATCTTCAAAATAGCAAAATCCTGAGTATGTTTGTCCATTCTTTGGTTATTTTCCTGTTATGGGCTGTAATGAACAATGCAGCCACAAATGCCATGCTTTGTGTCTCTGCAGGTCAAATAACATTCATCATTCCTGCAAGTCACTCAGACTGAACTTTATAGCTAAGATACTTTGCTTTTGCCTGTCATCTCCATGCCAGTCAGGGCAGAACAAAATTAAAATCTCATTAGCAGCGTCATTGCAGTTAAACACCTTTCATTCCCTGTGACTTTCTCACCTCCCTGCTCAACAAGTTTAAAAATACAAACCATGCACACTGTATTTACATAACTCTCTCTTTCTCTCTCTCTCTCTCTCTCACACACACACACACACACACACACACAGCTCAGCACTCAGGAGCAGTGTGACAGAGGAGATAATTGGGATGGAGATTGTGTGCGTGAGAGAGAGAAAGAACAAGAGAGGTGGTGCCACAGACAATGCAGTCTTTTTAGCAGTAAAACATTGTATGTAAATGGGTGTGTGCATGTGCGTGAATCTGTGTATGGCGGGGTTGATATCTTGGCTACACAGTTCAGAGATGAGATTGGATTGACAACTCTTTTGGATGTGGTGTCTTTCTAAGAAGCTCTTGTCTTTTGTTGGTCTTCTAGGGAGTAGAAAATAGTTTCTTACTAAGAATTGTGTGTCACCTGCAGAATGGATCCCATTTTTGATGGATAGGGAACATCCAACAGTCACTCATTCCAACAGCAGACAGTGAGGGAGGGAAAACATTCAAAGAGATTTTTTGCCTCTGTTTGAGTGTAGAATGGCTGCCATAAACAAACCCTACAGAGCTGCATATACAAAGACAGAGGAGGCAAAGAGAGAGAAAGAAAGCTCGATAGATGGACGGACAGACAACAGATAAAGATAGTGTCCAAAGATAGAGAGCTGCAAAAAAAAGTAAATTAGTGGCATTCACAGACAAACTTACCCTCAGAGAGTGACACACACAGACTAAAAACTTCAAAGCAAAAAGAGCAAGACGGATTTTCAATCTGACAGTGGACCATAGCACTGAAAAATCCTACACAGTCAGTAATTTGGTAACACTGTCAAACATTTCAACACGTCTGCAATTGAATCCAAAACAGGAGCCACAAGGGAAATAGGGAACTATTTCAAGACAAGACAGCCAAAAGATTAAAGTATAATTCCAATTTGTTAAAACTTGGGTAATTGGGGCTTTTTTTTTTTTGATCATGATAAACACTGAACTCATTTATTTGCTAAGATCTGGAAATGCAGAAAAATCCCTACAATGAAGTCCAACTTATCTGAAAGGTAGGTCTGTTTTCTTTTTCTTATTTTCTACAGTCCATTAATCGTTGAAAACAAATTTAGCAACTCTTTGGAATCAGGGTTGTATTTTAAAGATATTGCTGGACAGAATTCAGCCATAAACAGATTAGTTCATAAGAAGTATGTGAGAGACTGCTGCACCTGCATTTCCATCATGAAATATTCTTTTTTTCTTTTTGTTTGACTTGTTTGCTAAACTGGTTCATGCATGTATAATTTGTGATCGAGCCAGAATCTGCTCAGGACCAGCTGCACCTTAGATGCATGGCACATCAGTTATCAGGCATTGTGTCAAATTGAACTGTCTGTACACTGAACTTCAACATTAATCTAGTTATGCATCAACAGGATTTTTCATTTCACAGACATGGAACTACTGTAACTGCCTGTCTGCTGATTAGAGATGGTTATCATATTTAGCTCACACAAAAAATAAAATGACACAAAGACAGTTCTGGCTATGTTGAGATAATGCATATATATACTTTTTTTTTTGAGAATGCGACAAAGCAAGCATAATTTCTTGAAGAATTTCCAGTATTCAATTCCAAATAATAGCTAAGGGCTATTATGGTCAGCTAGAACAAATACAGGCATATGCATAACACAAGACTATTGAGGGGGGCAATAATGGATTATGTGATACGTTCAGCATAATGTAATGTAACAGGATTTCTTCAGCACTAATGCCATTAGTACAACAGCAGTCATCATGTTTCAACAGTTTTATCCTGTGGCCTGTTTTTTTCCATTTGTATCATGGTCGATTTCAGGAGGTCCAGAAAGACGGATCACGCCCCCCTCCTCATGGACGGAGAAGTGGTGGAGCGTGTGGACAACATCAGGTTCCTGGGTCTCCACATCACATCTGACCTCTCCTAGTACATGAACACTTCCCGCCTGTTGAAGAAGGCACAACAAAGGCTCTTCTACCTCAGGAAACTGAAACGGGTTGGATTCTCCTCTCGGTTGCTCGTCAATTTCTACAGGGCCACAATTGAAAGCATCCTCTGCCTTAGTGTGACAGTGTGGTATGGCAGCTGCACGGCACAGGAGAGGAAACAACTGGCACGGGTGGTTAAAACTGCACAGGGGGGGCTGCCCCCTTCCTGACCTAGACTCTATATATGAAGGCCGGGTCAGGAAGAGGGCGAGATCCATCGCCACGGACCCCAGCCATCCGGGCCACAGACTGTTTGTACCGCTACCATCAGGAAAGCGGTACAGGAACATCCGCACCACCACTAACAGACTGAGGGACAGCTTCTTCTCCAGAGCTGTTAGAGCTATCACCCCCAGCAGCCCCTCACTGCAGTGAGAGACTGTGAGAACTATGAACCACTGCACACCGCACTTTACACCTACACCTCCACCTCCACCTGCACCTTCTGTGTACTTAACTTTTAGGTACACACATATACTTAACTAAATACATTTTAGTATAATGGCACATTTCATTTTCATATATTTTATTCTGTCGGTACATTTCACTGTGTATATTTTATTCTGCTTGTATATTTTATTCTGCTTGTATATTTTATTCTGTTGGCACAATTCACTTCCATATTTTATTGTTTATTGTTTAGTATATTTTATTGCCTTAGTATATTTTCATTCTGGTATATTTTTAATTGCTTTTATGAATATTTTTATTGCATGTTGGTTTATTTTATTTTATAGTAGTTATCTTAATTTTATTCTTTCTAATCTTCTCATCTTTCTTACTATCTGTTCCTAACATGGGGGTTGCAATGAAAATTTCATTGACATGCTCAATGACAATAAAGACTCTTGAATCTTGAATGGAAAGTCCTACTTTGGGCTTCCAGCAGTTCTTGTTTGCACTGGACGGACAGCAGACACCTGGATTACTCTGATAGAAAGAAGGACAGAAACTTAGTAAGGAGGAGTAGTTGACCCTGTTGTTAGATATGAGGTATACTTTGAACAGGTGTAATTGGTTGATAAAAAAGACAAGGCATTCTTAGTGATAATTGACAGTGTAATCGATCTACCTAATCATAGATTTTAGTCTCTATTGAAAATTAAGTGTAATTATGAATGCTATTTTACGTAAATAAAATCTCTGTTGAGAAATTGTAAGCTGTAAAATTAGCCTACAAAATGTTTGAAAACACAGACCTACTTGTGCAGTTACCTATTTACATGCTGATACTTAAATTTAAGTATCAGCAAGTATTTCCCCACCCCATCTTCTCTTTCTCAATAGGAAGAAATCCAGGAAGAGGAAGTGTAGATAAGGTTAGGAGTAATAAAGGTAGTTGGGGGGTGAAATCAAGGCAGTGAGGGAGTAGGGGAGGCAGAGGACATGCCTAATCCGGCAGGTTGTTTTCCTGTTTTTTTTTTTTGCTTCTTGAAGGAAACGTTAGAAGTCTGTGGATTAGGCCTCCACCTTCAGCACCCTCTAAACTTTCTACCTACCCGAACAAGGGTTTGTTTCAAATCCCTACTTTCATCTTTGACTCTACCTCTTTACTTTCTACCCCCTACAGGAACCAGGGTTTGCATCCCCACACCCTGCTTTTATTGGTGCAGTTGGTGAGAGGCAGGGGTAGATGATGGTAGTGCGGCAATCGGCAGTTACATGTGGCATCTAGGCCTATGGTAGCATTGTAGCAGCTAACAATAGCTAAAGCGGTGGTAGTATGATAGTATCTTAGCAGTTAGCATTGGCATCGAGCAGTTAACATTAACAGTATAGGTGAATCTAGCTGTATTGTCTTCTTCTGTTCTTCTTAGCAATTAGCAGTTAGCATTTAGCATTAGCTAAATGGTAGCATCGGTACTGGCCACTACCTGGAGCATCTCCTAAACAGGCCTGGGTCAGTTGAACGTGGCAGTGCTGTTTGGATTGTGTAGGAGCAGTGTGAACTGGCACTAGGGGGGGTGACTCTGGGACGCCGGAGTTCACTGCCAAGCCTCCTGGAGGTGTAGTGGGACTAAGTAGGCGAAACACCGTTGAAGGGAGGTATCCACCTGATGACCCCCAAAGACGTGTTAGGAATCACTGCTCTTTGGCATGTAAAGAGGCAGATTAGGGGTCCAAGGTTCTTCACTGAGAATGAATCCTCTTTTTGAGCACAGGTATGTTGTGTTTAAATTAACTTACATTTTTACCATGCTGGTAATTTTAGTACGTGATCTCTTTGATAGATCTACTTATGGGGGGAAATGGCTCAGTTTTCAGCAATTTCCGTGACTGTTGGCCAAGCTTCTAATGAATCAATTACACCACTACCAGCGGACAAGCCTGCTATGTCCACGACTGTCCTTTTGTGAGCCTTTTCTGTGGATAACCAGTGGAAATGAGATGGGATAATGCTCTCTAATTGTTTGTGTGATCACTGCACTGATGAAAGGTTGCGAATGACCCAAGTCACTGCTGCACTGCTGTATTTTTCCAGTTGCCAAATATCCTAGTGTTATGATGACTTTCATTTGTGTTGGAAGGGAGATGTGAGTGCATCTGGAATTCTCCCATTGTCTCTCTCCAGCTGAACGCATGACATTGCTAAGAGGAAGCAACTTGCTGTCAAACCTGACGTGGAGGAGTGGGACACTGGCTGGAAGGAGTAGAGCAACCACTTGTGGAATGGTCCAACCATAACCCACCCCACCCTTTGTCCCACATCACACTTGACTTTGTCACTGTCCCCTTTAAACTTGGTCAGAAAGTTTGGCTTTCAGCTAAACTCTCACATCGCTTCACTGGGCCTTATGAGATGAAACTGCTATTAACCCCTCTGTCATAAAATTGACGCTGCCCACGTCCACAAAAATCTATCCCACTTTTCATGTATCCGAGTTGAAGGCAGTTTGGTCAGTTCTTTGTGCCACCCATTTGTTCTCCCTTCTTCTGCCTGGATCACTGATGATGAGGCTGGTGGTATCAATATTTTGTTGACTGGAAAGGATACTGTCCTAAAGAGTGGGCCTAAATCCCACTGTACATAACACAGAAAAGGCATATACCATGCCATATGTACTTTGTATACCTATAAATCTATTACAGCTGTCAAAACTGTGATTTCTGTCAAACCTTGAACCCCTCTCTATATCTCTATCTCTGTCTTTATCTTTCTCTCTCTCTGTGTGTCTTATTTCTCTCTCTCTCTCTCTCTTGGTCTGTACCTGCTCTATATGTAAAGTGTCCTGAGACAACGGTTGTGATTTGGCGCTATATAAATCAGGTGACGAGGAAACAAAATGAGACTATAAAAAATGGTGTTACTCATGTTCGTCGAGAATGTGCCATCTATCACCACAAGAAAGAACAAAAGCTCACCTGCAGAAACTAAAGCCTGATAAACTTAAAAAGAAATACAGCTAAAATCTGGTCAGGCCTTCAAAAATTTGGCTTGAATCCAAATCTTGGTTTCCCACAAGAAAAGACCCACTGGAAGTCAGGGTATCCCATGACACGGCCATGATGTCATCAATAATATAGCAATCAATGCTCCAAACTCCAGTTGGCCTTTACATGCAATGTGAAGTTGGTTCAGGAGGTGTATCATTCCTAACCAGCCATTTTTACTTTAAGTAGCCTAGGTACAGTCCTCTAATTTGCTGGATGAGTAACAGACTGTGCTCACCAAACATGTGGATCCTCAGAAAAATTAACTGTTCACATATTGGGCAACCTGATTTTACTTACAGAAGGAAGACATGGATTAACCATATCTTCAAGAAAAAGAAGGATAACTTCTATGCCCCACTCTCTTTAAAATAAGTCCTACGTGTGAACAGAAACACACATTGATCACTCCAAAACCAATCTAAAGTAAGAGGCTTTTGTCTGGGCAAAGACAGGTTAATGATATTGTGTTACTGTAAGCTAACAGCCCACTGAGTCCTGTTATTGCTTTTTGAGATACCTCAATCATTGTACTTGTTGCTTGTGTCTGTGTGCTTAGCAGGTTATATTGATTGTGTGTCCCACGCCATTGTTTTTTTTGTTTAGTTTTGTGTTAGTGGTCTGCCACTGTGGTAAAGACAGTAAGCTACATTTCATCAGTTAAAAGATCAGTGCCAAAGCAGACGAACACACACACACACACACAAACACACACACACACGATGCTCATACACACATGCTGACAACTCTGGACCCTCTAGATCAAACCTGGGCAAATTACGGCCCTTTGTGCGTCCCTGCCAATTATAAATTAGAACATTCAGAACATACTATTTAAAAATATTTATGCTGTGCATACAATACAACTGTGTTGCTTTTATTTTGAAAAGTGTTACATTCCTATTACTTCCGTATTGACGCACATGAGTGTGTGAGCCGTGAGTGAAGGTGAACAGCGTCAAGTGGTGCTAGCCAGGTTACCCTCAATATGTCAGCGCACGCCCAGAAAAGAGAAGTTGATAACGAATGCTGTGTTTTCAACAAGACATGGACTGCTAAGTTCTTCTTTATAGAAGTCAAAGGTAAAGCCATGCCCTTCATTTGTGGTGCACAGGTTGCTGTGTTAAAAGATTACAGTTTGAATCGCCACTACATGACCAAACATGAGAATAAATACAGAAATCTCTCTGATGAAGCATGTGCAAAGGAGTCTGATGTGTTGCAAACAAAACTGCAAACCCAACAAGGACTTTTTAGAAAGCGTTGCACACCCAGAGATGCAGCCGTCAGGGCGAGCTTTGTAATTTCTTACAAATTGGCAAAAAAAAGAAGGCGTTTTCTGATGGAGAGTTCAGTAAGGAATGCTTATTGGAGAAAAAGGGAGCATTTCAGAACGTGCCGCTCTCCGACGTACTGCAACGAGGCGTGTTGAGGAAACCTGGAGCTTCGGCTGAAGAACAGAGGGGCCGACTTTGACTATTTTTCTCTGGCTTTGGATGAGAGCTGCGATGTACGTGACACCGCTCAGCTACCCACCTTCCTATGTGGGATAACTGCAAACTTTCACATCATGGAGGAGCTGGTAACCATGCAGTCAATGAAAGGGACAACCACTTGTTCAGAGGTAAATGCATGTTTGGACAAGTCAGGACTGAAATGGGACAAGCTGGCGGGTGTGACAGACAGTTGTCCAAATCTGATGGGGAGCAATGTTGGACTTGAAGAGAATGCAGGATAAAGTGACAGAAATAAACCTTGTGCAGAAATTGACAAAGTGAACCATGTTGTTGATGCTGAAACTAAAATAGTTAACAGAGTGAGAGCATTAATTTACAGACAATTTGGAAGAAAACTTTTGGAAGAAAATGGGTAGTATGTAGTATGGGAGTATTTTCTTATTTGACCTATTCACCACAATTTCAGATACCCTGTTTATATATAAATATTTACAGATTATTTTTATTCAGCTATTCAAAATATATAATTTAGTGGATTTTACAATGGGAGAAAGTTGTGCAGAATTTAGTTCAAGTTATTGTTGGTGCGGCCCTCTGACACAATTCGGGTTTCTCATGTGGCCCCTTGCAAAATTAATTGCCCTCCCCTGCTCTAGATCAACTCAATCAATCAATTTTATACATTCACACACCATCACAGCTGCAAAGTGAAGCTGCAACAGTGGCTTGATGAATAAATCCAATTCCCATTCTTGCTAATGCAGAAATCAGAAGCATACAATGCTGTGTGGATGTGTCAGAATGCAGAGAGACTTACTGTTCATTTACGACAAAGATGCAGTTGTCTTGGGAGGGGATGCCTGACACTGGATGCTTACAGGTCACCTTTCGCTCATTGTGACTGCAGGGAAAGACAGACAGGCAGAGAAGAAAAAAAAAGGAAAGCATTGAATCACTGCTACAACAGTTGAAACACGTGGAATGGAGTGCTGAAGCCAGGGAGACACAGTTCATGCAAAATTACACTACATGCAAAATGCAAGATCACACTATAAACACACTCACTGACACCCTGGACTAGTGTGTGATACTGAACTTCAGCATAATGTCCTGTTTGATGTCAAGCATACAGTCCCTTCCAAAATAAAAGAAAGTACAGACTGCACAAGACAAAAATCAATCAAACAAACAATCTTCTTCAAAAACACTATATGCAGTCCAGTCCACAGCAGGCAGTGTGAAAGTGTGAGGGAAACTATGGTAGATCAGCGGTGAACTGACACACCTGTTGACCTGTCTCTCTGTCTTGCTCTGCCTCACTGCCCCCTCATCATGTTCTCTCTAGCTTTCCATTTATATTTATATATTTATATATATTTTATATTTCCATTATATTTCTGTCTTTCAGTTTTAGCTCTTTTCTTATTTTTCTTTCACTCAGTTGATCTCTCCAAGTATAAAGTCTTGAATATGCATAAATATTCTGAAATAAAAATAAAGACTTTTTTCAGTTTTTAAGTGTAATCTATTAATAAATGCATGCATTTATAATCCAACTGAATTATTTAAGCATTTTATTCATTACTCATTATTCAAACTATTCATTAATTACCCGAGTAAGATAAAATATAAATACATTTCTGCCTTTTTCTTGCTAGACTACTTCCTCTTACTGTTTCTTCACTTGTATATTTCACTCTCCACTCTTTTTTCCACTTTTCCTGCATTATCTCCCTGGTTTTCTCCCTCTCTTCCCCTATGGTTTCTCTCATATGATCGATCCAAAGAAAACTGCTGACTCCTTCACTTCACCTCCATCTCACAAAACAGGAGCATTTTTATTGACACCGAAAACATGACAACGATAATGAAATTAGTTGGAAAGTTTGAAACACACACACAGTAAGTCTGTCATGGCAGCAGTGAAACCTAGATAACTTATTAAACTTTATTCAGTGGTAGGTCTTATTCACGTTACTTCACACCCACTGTTTACCTTAAATACACTAGCTATTTATTTAGAAAAAGCATAGCATGTTTATGCCTATATTATCTTACTTTTCAGTTAACCATTAATTAAACTAGATTACTTTCAGTTTAACTGGCTTATTGCATTTTCTTTTCATTCTACTTTATTATATTATTACAATACATTATTATTTATTGTAATTTTACACTGGGCTACACACAATTGTGTGATGGCATTAAAAATCATGGCTGCCACAAACAAATTAATTTCACTGTGGTTATGCATGAATACACTTAGCATGTTTCTGCAGCAGTTTTTTTTCAGAGGGCTCCATGCCAGAAACCTCATTCTCCTTATCTAGTAACCCCAAGCCCTCAAAACGCACCAGGCTGTGTGGCAATTTTGAAATAGTCGCCACAGTCAGAAATGCAGCTTCGACAAGGAGTCAGTAGGAATTCAGGGTCTCAGCCAGAAAAGGACTTAATGCCCAAAAAGTCATATATGCCTGAGGAAACATGAAAACTTTTGGTTAATGTGCATAGTAAATTACATCATGAATGGCTGTTTTTAGACAGTGAAATAAAAGATTAAGCCCCCTTCCTTGGCAAAATGGATATGTGTGGAGAGATACCACAAGAGGAACATGAGAAAACATGTTTTTTTTGTGTTAATTTCAGTGAACAAACCCTTTAAAGACTTGGTAGTGGACAGACACATTATGCCTTTCACCTTAAAATGCCATGCTTAATAAAACTCACACCAAATACTCATATCAGCCAAATAAAAAGGTGAGTACGCTGATTGTTTTGCTCTCAGCACTGACACCTGAGTGAAATAGACTCAGTGGGGGTCTGGGGGTCAGCATATGTAAGCCAGCAGATGGAGGTGGAGCTTCTATACTGTTTTCATACCCACATCTGGGGATGCCAGATGTGCAAGAGCTGGGGGGAGTCACTGAGGGAGAGGCAGGGGGCTCCTCCTGGGTCTAATCTAGCCAGCCATGCGGTACCATAACTGCGATTGCTCTGCTGCTCCAGTCCCCTGCAGCTGGAGGACAGCCAGGCCAGAAGGCTGCGAAAGCCAGTCGGCATGTGACTTTAACACACATACATACACACACACACAGAAAAATACATATAGGAATGTCCAAAACAAACAACAAACAAACAAAAACTATTCTAAAAGAGCACTCCTGATTATTTCTAATCTGTGTCTGTCTTTCAAAGTCAAATACACAGACCTTTGGCTCAAATAATAAAGAAATGAACATCTGTAACATCTTGTGATACTGTCTTTAAAAAAATAAAAAATAATAAGACACAAGTTAAGTCAAAGCAGAGCAGAAACACATCAACCTCTGATAACAACAGCAAAGTGAAGGAGCAGCACATGATAAAAAAATGACAAGTTGTGAATAAACCACTCAAGTTTCTTTCAGCTCCAACTTTACAAGCAGAAGTTCAAACCGGAAGCACACAGTTCAAGATACACAGTGAGACAAATCACACTGTGTTGAGCGAGTGGACTCGACATGAACTGTGCCTTACTGTATCAAGGCTTGACATAGCTAGGCAAGATATAACTCAAACACCTTGAGTCATGAAAGTCACAGGTTAGGAGGTTTTCTCAGCATCACAAGACAGATATTTAAACATGACCAGCAACAGGTAGCACTGACATAAAAAACAAAAAGTTTAATTAATCAAACTTTAGTTTGTAACTAGGCTTTGTATCAACTGCATGCCCTATTTTTAAGAAGACAGGTCCACACATTAATCAAACGCAACATCATGTTTTAAACTTGTCAGCCTATCAATATAGTATCATATCAATGTTATGGGTGGCAAGAACCATCCTTAATTTAACAGAATTCAATTATTGCTTCTTTCAATATTTCCTTTGCATGGCTTTTCCTCAACCCACCATGTGGAACAAACACAGAACAAACTGCAAGCAGCCCTCTGAGGGTAACTTTTATCATTTCAACCTTCTCATGATATTACATTTAGTCATTCCTTTTTGTAGTAAAATAAATAAATAATGTGTTTTGTCTCAGCTGGCAGGCTGCCAGAATGTCGCTGTTACATGGGCACGAGAGATAAACTAAACAACCATCTACATAATTGGATACCTGATGGTGTTCTGTTGGAAGTAAGGCAAAACTAGGGGATGCCATCATGAAGTAAAATAAAATATATATGTCTCCTTTTTTTAATGGGGAAGACAGGACAGATAATTTACAAAACATATATGTATGCTGTACTGGACAAAAAAATGCGATTGTATACTTAATATCAGTTGTATTTTTAAGAAACAGTTCAGTTTTTAGGGAAATAAACTCTATGCACTATGTTTCTGAGAGTGGGTCACATTTGTCTGTAAAGTATGGAGCTGGAGCATGGAGGCAATTGGTTTAGCTTAGCATAAAGACTAGGGGCTGTGGGAAAGAATTATTCTAGTTCCGTTCAAAGAGCAAAGATACCTCTAAATACACATCTAAAGCTCATTAACTAACACTTTGGACCTGAATGAGATGCATGAAATGTATGTGGCAAGTTGTGGATTTGATGGTATTATGGGATTTAACAATGGTATAACTATCAGCAAGCAACCATGTCTGGGACCATGCCCACTTGAACATGATGCCAATAATGCAAACACAGCACTTGAATGTAGCAGTATGTGTGTACATAAGGAATCAAGGAATATACTTTCATTTTACAGTCCTGAACCCATTCTGTTCTTTTCATTGTTGGCCGGTAGAAATCAGGCTGTTTTAGAGGAAAATGGATTAAACAAAGATTCACAGCAGCTTCCTGGTATGGTTCTGGTGGAGTACTTCCAATTCAGATGTACTGACAAAAAAAATAATGGGATGGAAGGAGGAGGTGGATGAAGACAAGTATTGGAAACTGAAGGCAAGTGTTAATGCAAGGTTTGAACTACAGCACTGTCACCTCGTGGCACTGTCACTAAAGAATGAACTCTCTGCTGCCCCAAGGTCTGTCCACTTAGCAAAGCCATGTTAAGTTGTGTTTTAGAATTAAAAGGATGAGGCAGGGTGACGAATATGTTATTTCACACTGAACTGTTGCATATTTGCTGCCTACTCAGCGATTTTAGGAAGCATTTTGGTCCATCTCAAGGTCAACTCTGCTGACATTGATCTAATACATTTGCTACTCCTAGAAATATATGGTGAATTCTATCATACAGTACCAGTCATCTATTGGAGTGTCTGGCCTTCTTCATAATTGCTTTTCTAGCAGCCACACTCAATATTTCAAATAAATATTTTGTTTTAATATTAAAGATGCTGAAATTGCAAGGCAAAAAAATGAGTTCATCCCAAGTGAAAGTAATTTGTCCCATTTATAGTCGCTACTTCTGTATCGATCTTACAACACAATGGGCTTACTTTTGGGCAGGCCCAAAACAAATGATTGCCTTCCTGTGAGTTGTAGTTCCTCTTGAGCCTGAATAGTGAGAATTCTGAACCAATGTGATAAAATATCTGCTGAGACTTTTCCAGCCAATTTTCTCCATGTGGCTGAGCTTGATATCCTACATAAGAATTCGCAATATTTTGGCCAGACTTCCTTGCAGCTGTTAGCTGCCCTTTCACATTTTTGTTTTATACACTTGGTTCTTACTATTTTAACCTCCTGAAGTCCCCTATACACTCTTGATATTACTTTAAGTCCTGGCTCTGTCCCATAGGCATTAATAAAAACTTGCCTTTTGACTCTATAACACAGAGCTATTTATGTAATGGCATATCTGAAGAAATACAAAAAAAAGTCGCTGTTATTCAAGCTGTGTATTTCATGTGATCTAATTTTAATGTAAATCTGTAATTGAGGGTTAGTATTTGGGCCTTTGGAAAATAATTTATAACCTGGAACTAAACAAATCTGTGTCAAAGTTGAAAAAAAAAAGACTAAGTACATAGAAGTAGATTAAAATGTCATCTACAAATAAGGACATTTTATGTTCTTGACCTAGCATTGTTATACCCCTAATATTATTATCCTGATTGATCGCCTGCCTAAGCGCTTCAATAAACATTTCAAACAATAATGAACTTACTGGAAAGCCCTGTCTGGTCCCTCTCTCCAGGCCAAATGAGTTTGATATGGCTCAATTTTTACTAGTTATACTTGCTGTTGGGCTATTGTACAACACTTGAATAGTCTGATGAAATCCAGATTTCTGTCGGACTCAACAACCCTGTTTCCAAATAAGTTGGGATGCTGTATAAAACGCAAATCAAAATGGAATGTGATTTTTTTTATAATATTGCATATTTAAATAAAAAACATCAAATTTAAAAACCTTTGAACACATTTTGTCACTGCATCTTCAAATGCAAGTTGAAACTCTAGCAAGACAAAACCATATATAAACCAGATCCAGAAATGTTGCAGCCTTCTCTGGTACCGAGCTCATTTAAGATCGACTAGGCCAAGTGGAAAACTGTCCCATGCTTTGATGACTCAAGATTTTAAATTCTTTTTGGAAATCATGGACGCCATGTTACCCAGCAGCAGCCAGCAAAAAAAACAAAACAAAAAACAAAACAAAATACATTCACAGAAGAAACAGAAATCAAAGAATCAGGGAACTAACAAAGGTCCAGGGAAAAAAAAAACAAATATCGTAAAACACAGAAAACACTTACATGGGAAAACAGGCATGACACAGGAAATGCAGACAATGACCTGACAAAGACTGAGGGTATAACAAAAATACACAAGTGAGGACAACTAATGAGACACAGGTGAAACAGATCAAAAATCACTATGGAGGGAAAAACACAGGAAGTAAAGAAAAAGATGACACATTAGGTGAACCTTCAACATAAAACAGGAAGTGACAAAAGTGGACCATGGCAGAAATCTCCTAGTTTCAACATTTGATATGTTCTTTTTGTGCAATTTTCAATTATATACAGGGGTTCAGTTTTTTGCATCACATTCTATTTCTATTCACATTTTACACAGTGTCACAGTGAAACAGGGTTGTATAAAAAAATTCCCAAACGACTCGACTGAAAGCTGTTTCTGCGTCAAGGCTCAACACTTGTTTTATTTGAGCAATATCATCAATCATGTGTAACATTCAGCAAATGTTATCCTGTGTCTGCCTTTGCTGAATAAAACCTGTCTGGTCTAGACTTATTATCTGGGGAGAATTTTTCAATTGTTTTTGCCAGAATATGGGTAAAGATTTTATAGTCTTGGTTCAATACACTTATCGGCCAATAACTTCCACGTTCATGTTTATCTTTATCTTCTTTTAGTATCAAAGAAATCACCGCTTTTGTGGAGTTATAGCAGTCTCGAACACAGAGTTGAATGTAACCTTCATTATAGGGGTTGGCAGATTTTTCATTTCCTTGTACTACTCTGAGGAAAAACCATGTGGGGCTGCTGCTTTATTGGGTTTTAAATTTGATTTGGCCTTTTTAATTTCTTCATCTGTGATTTCACTAAGTAGGAGCTTATTTTATTTGTCTCTCACTTTAGGTCATATTAGTTCAAAGAAAGTTTCCAGAGTTATTCATGGAATTTTCATTCACATCCTGGAGAAACATAAACATTCAAAAAAGTAATTGAAACACTGTGCCGATATTCCTAGAGTAGCACACATCTCCCATTATTGTCTTTTTTCCCACATGTGCACCCAAATTACAGTTTACTAGAAAACAAAGTTGCGACCCTGCCCTCTCAGCCCTGACTACAGGAGGATGAATACTGGTTAAATCTCCATCTCTCAAGTTTTTCATGTTCCGTTAGATAAGTGTCTTGAAGAAGAGCTCTTTCCACTCCCTCCCTCTTTAACCTTGCCCATCTTGATTTTATTTCCCAGATCATTTACATTATCAGTAATTACTTTAATTGACTTGGTACTGACTTTGCATTGTGTGTCTTTGAGTACATCCTAAGACCCTGCAAGCCTATAAAAAAATCATATCCTACAGGGATATACTACCTGGAACAGAAGCACTAGCAATAATAAAAACTTACATGGACCTCAAATGTTAATGTTAATGGCCTTATGACTAAGTGGGAATGTGAGTATGGAGGGAAAGACTCTTCCTCTTGGCAACGCAAGAGGGCCCTCCTCAGCCTTTGAGCTGATACATAGGTCCATAATGTCCAGTAAAACCTACCAAAAATCTATCCTCTAAATGCCTTTAAGATTATGTTCCTGATAAGTTCAGAGACATATTGGGAGGTAGGTTTGGCAGTAAAATGTGTCTCATTACTTCATTCTCTGCATTTTCTCTAATATCTAGAAGATATATTACAACTGCATATTACTGCCATAGCAAAAGTACTTGTCAAGTACCCCAGCTGCCCAAGCTGTTCCTTGAAGCCTTGCCGAGAGCTAGCATTTCCCAGTTCCCTTGCTGTCAGTTTCTTACAGGAATAGGTGCTCTTACAAGATTAAACCCAGGTTAGCATCACAGCTTGGCTCCAAGTCAGTATACCTCTTTATGTCATCCTCCATGTTTAGCTAGTGACAGCTGGTCCTCCTCTTCTTCAGCGCATCCTTTACTTTGTACATGACTTTTCCTCCTCTTTTTTTAGACATTTTCATTCACCTGCAGTATCTACACGTGCTTTAACAACTCAATGAAAAAAATCTGAGTTATGTTGGGCAACTTTTAATACTTGCCGCTGTCGTTCCATGCTGCCATAACATTGCCAGCTAGAAGAGAAGGCCCTTTAACTGCCATTTAATTGTGCATGTGCTTGCAACTTGTTTTGTTGTGTATATAGCCCAACCATTGTGCAAATTACTCAGTACACAATAATATGGTAACTGAAGGGGAACTTCAAAGAGAAAAAAAAAAACATTGTCAGGCAAACATTTGCACACAATCTTTCATGCTTCATGCAGTGAAAAAATGTTTTTAAAAAACTTTAATTTGAGACCCCGCTATTTTAGCAATATAATGAAGAACTGCTGATATTGATGATCTATGAAGTATTCACTGCAAATTTTCATAATCATTGCTGTATGTATGTCAAACTTACTTTACTTTCCAACTAACTACATAAAGTACTCATTATTTCCTGCATTGGCAATGAACGCAGGCATTAGACATGAATCATGAAGTGCAAAGTCATTCAATATGGATGATACCCAGGATACTGGGCTGCCTTTTCAACATTTAACCATGTTTCCCAGACCTTAACCAAGTGTTTTACTGCCTAAACCAGCTAAATACAGATGCCGATGTTTAAGTCATGTGCTTCATAGTAGAGATATATCATTCATGCTAATATCATGGTAATTTTTATCTAATAAAAAAAGTTAATAATATTCTGACTTGCTGACTTATTGACGTCATACCATTGCACACATCAACAACAAGAGATAGATAGATAGATACTTTATTTATCTCCAAGGCTGAAAGTAAAGATAACATTGCTACCAGGTCCACAGTGGATTTCGTTTCACAAAGGGGAGTGACTACTGTCGTGTGAAAGTGGTTTGGTTACAAAAGATCAGATTTTCAACAAAACAAGGTAGTTGGTAGTAGGTAACAAGAAGTGCGAGAAGACTGTCACAACAAAGGTGAGCAATACAACAACTTACTTCATCACTTCAAGCAGAAGCATCCTGTACTCAAGACGAGGAGAGCTCAACAGCTCTCACTGGGAAAAATCAAGAATACCCCCTCATGCCAGAAAAAAAAAAACTTGTTAACTAAAAATAAAAATAGAAACATAAACTTAAAAAGCCAGACAGAATGACTAGCAAACGAGGGAACAATGGAATTTACGTTATACCTGAATGCAGCGTGCGGCACAGTGTGCTTACGAAAACAGAGAAGGTCGATTGATGTGGGACTAAAATTTCCACAGAAGACAGTTCGCTGGTTATTCGTAACAAATGTTCCAAGCGAGTTTCATGAGGAGAGATAAATAGCATAAGCTTTAATATGTCAAACCTGATCAGCCACCTACAACATAACCATCGCTTCAACGGAGTTTGGAAAGCTTATGAGGATGCCCGGCCTGCTAAAGACATTAGCAAGCCACCTGGACTTATAAACATCTGCAAGGCTTTTGAATACTCCAAGAAAATGCCAAAAAAGGCCCACGGGCTAAGGTTGTTGAAGATTTAATCATGGACATGATGGTGCTTGACTTACTATGGAGTGCACTTTTTCAGTTTGTTTACATAGACAATAATAATAATAATAATGATTTTATTTATATAGCACCTTACAACATCAGACAGATGATCAAAGTGCTTTACAGAAAAATTACACACAAAAAAAACAGTAAACAGTAGACAGTAAAATGCATATCAAAGGGTAAAAGTTACACAATATTAAAAGCCAGTCTAAGTAAATGAGTTTTAAAATGTGATTTAAAAAGTGCCAAGTCATTAATGGAATGCAATTTAGGGGGTAGGGAGTTCCACAATTTCGGGGCCGCTATCGAGAAAGCACGATCCCCCCACTGTTTAAAATTAGAAAAAGGAACCTCCAACAGGGGCTGTTCTGAGGACCGGAGGGCTCTACAGTGTCGTCTAAGCTTTATACAATCCGACAGATACTCTGGAGCAATACCGTGGACAGCTTTAAAAACAAACATTAACAATTTAAAAATGATCCTAAATTTAACTGGGAGCCAATGTAGTGCAAGAAGAACGGGAGTGATGTGACTGTAAAGGGGGGTGTTGGTTAGAAGGCGTGCTGCAGCATTTTGTACCAATTGAAGGCGAGAGAGAGACGATTGCTTGATGCCGAAGTACAAGGAATTACAGTAATCTAACCTAGAACTGATAAAAGCATGGATAGCCATTTCAAGATCGTTCCTGCTGAGGAAGGGCTTAACTTTAGCTAAAAGACGTAGTTGGAAGAAACTCAGCTTCACTACAGAGTCAATCTGCTGGTCAAAACGTAGACCAGGGTCCAAAATAACTCCCAAGTTCCTTACAACAGGTTTAAGAAGAGAGGCAAAGGAAGAAGAATTGCAGTTACTAATCACATTTTCACATACATCAGAGGTGCCAAAGACAATACATTCCATTTTAGACTGGTTCAAGTGCAGAAAACTTTGAGTCAACCATTGGTCGATGCCTTCTAGGCATTTGAAGAAGGAATTCAGTGCAGCTGGAGCATTGGGGATAATCGGGAGGTAAACCTGAATATCATCAGCATAACAGTGGAAGTGAAGATTATGAGTGGAAATGATCTTTCCAAGAGGCAGTAGATAAAGGGTAAAAAGAAGAGGATCGAGAATGGAACCCTGAGGGATGCCACAAGAGAGGGGGGCACAGGAGGATGAGAGGTCTCCAATCATAACTGAGAAAGACCTGTTTCTGAGGTATGACGAGAGCCATTCCAATACTGGACCCTGAATGCCCACATGGCTGGACAGACGGGATAAAAACAAGAAGGTAAGGTCCGACAGTATGAAACATGTATGTTTTCATGAAATGGAAGAAACATGTATGTTTCTTCCATTTCTGTTCTGCCCATCTACAGTCTTGCCTAAGAGCACGGGTATGATCATTCTGCCACGGATCAGCCCTGGACTTAGAGGATTTTATCCTTACAGGAGCTACAGAGTCAAGAATTAAAGAACAGGTAGATTGGAAGGATTAGATGAAACTGTCAGGTGAGGCAGGATAAAACAGGTTGTCTAGGGTAGTGGGATCACTATTCTGAAATACTGATGCAAAGTCACAAGCAGTGGAAGAGGTGATAATGCGGCGACGGCAAGGAGGTAAGAGGGGCTTAATTGCCGGAGATGGCACTATTAGGTCGAAGAGTATGGGAAGATGATCGGAGAGGCGCGTCTAACTTCTGCCAGTACATTATGCACTGTGCATTATATGTTATTGTCACTGAGGAATGCACTTCTTCAGTTTGCTTACATAGAAATGTTTGAATCTAACTTGTGTCAGTGCATACATTTTCTATGTATTTTTTGTAAACTTACTTTTTGAGTTTGTAATCCTGATGCATGTATTTGCATCAGTTCAAGGGGCCTTTATTTTTTATATCAGTGAGTTATGCACCTTATTTAAATTGATGTGAGATATCAAGCTTTAAGAAAATGTGAAATGAAAAGGCTTGCCAATAGTTTTCATTGAAAAAAATAAATATCTCTTCATTTAATGAGTCAAAAATGTTTTTGGTTTTGTTCATAGTATTGATGTCATGATATTAGGTATATGTGTGTGTTATCGATTATTGGTATCGGTTTAAAAAAACAGTTATCGTGCATCCCTATGTGATATGTATGGAATATTGTGATATGTAATATTTTCAAGCCATATCGCCCACGCCTACTTCACAGTGCCACCCACTCACTGTGACCTCCTCCTTATGATGTCTGTATAAGGATGTCACACTTCCTTGATTGGAAATAAAAACACCTCATAATCACAATAAGTGAATATTATCCAGGCAGTGATTACATTTTCTTCATAACATATTAGGAAAAGCAAATTAATTAATTGAGATACAACCATATTTTGGTAGGGGATAGGGTTGTCTAATCAGTCTCCATTTGTCTGTCTACCCTCATTATCAATCCTACTTATATACAGTTTTAGAGGCTTTTAAACTTCCATCCTTATGAATTTAAGTTAAATTGGTAGGATAACCCTTATCAATACAACCAATTGAAGTGTAAATGTCAGTACCATCATACGGTGAGAACAGGTGAAGGTGTTGTATAAAAATTAGAAATACAACCTGCTTCATTAGTTTCATTTTCGTTGGAAGACAGTTGCACTGAGAGGAACGGTTTCTATTTTGTAAATGAAATTTTACATTTAACATTTACTGTGTACAGTGTGTTCGTGTACACTGCTCCTCTAAGCCAGTATGGAACATTCACGTGAAAAATTTAACACAATTGACATCTGCATGAAGCAGCTAACTACAGCAGAGCTGACATTTTGATAAGCAATCTCCATGTAGACACTGAATACACATAACTAAGCACCAGCTATCACGGTGGAAGACGGACACACATACCTGTACATGTTAAAACACACATGCGCATATCATCATCGTTGAACTATAATTAGCCAATTCTGCTAATGCAAAATGTCAGCTAATGTTTAATGCTGTTGGTCCTCAGTGTGGACAAACGTGCTTTGCTTTAAATGCCATGTGAAGATACCACCCTGTTCTTAAATGTGTGTTTGTGTCTGTGTGTGTGAGCCATGAAGCCCTGCATCTACAGCCTGAGCACAGCTCCCCTCTCCTCCCTGCAGAGTGGCTGCCATTCACCGTCTGGCCAGGCCATTAGCCTTTCAGAGAGCCTACTAGCACTAGCAGCCCTGCTCCCACCCTTTCTTTTCTTCCTCCCTCCATGATCTAAAACAGAGAAAACCATCAAATCTTCTCATTGGAGACACTGACACAAGAAAGTTTGCCAATTTTACATGATCAATCATCAAAATTGCTGATTTCAAACAACTAATAGTAAGTCTCATCCCTGGGCTGAAGTCCATCTTCCAACACATTTAAAAAAAAACATACAAAACTAAATATTACTTAACTGAATATAAGAGGCATTTGTGTCTGAAGAGCTGGTACCTCCACATTTGTAATATTTAAGTCAAAGACATGTTAATAATTTGTGACCTGACAAAATTCTATCCCAAAATACTGTTGAACTCAGTGGTGAAATAGTTGACATTTTGGAGATGGTGGTTTCAACTGACAACACTACACTCAAGTTGTTGTTCCTGTCTTCAATGCAGGGAGACAAGCAAACAGACATCTGATTAGCATTTGTTTTATGTCGAACAAATGCAACCAGAGTAGCAGTATCACTACATGAACTACAAAACACTGAAGTCCCCTGAGGTTGCCTGTCTCTTTTACCCCCCTAAATTAAAACTTAACAGGCCATGAAACTTTTTTTTTCACTTTAATGTCTGATTGCACACGACAGCTTCTACCTAATAAGCTTAGTTAGGATCATGTACATGTTTGTGTGTGTGTGTGAGCCCTATAGTCATGCACTTTTGTCCATGATGAATTCTTCCTTTGAAGCGATTGTAATAATGGTCTGAAACATTGGACTAATTGTGCTAAATTCAGACAGTTTCACAACCTGTTAAAACTCCTTGTGGTATGTTTAAGCACATGTAATAGCAAAAATACTTCCAACCCCTATTACCGTTGAAAACTATAACAAATAACAACTTCAAAGCAAACCAAATAATGAAAGAAAACAGCCTTTCTTGACTAGACTAAAATTCAAATAAATAAGTATACATTAAATAATACATTGTTATTTTAAAAAATTAAGTAACAACATGAAATGTTACTTGTAGTGAGAAAATCATAGAATTATGGTAAATCTGGCTAAATTGAGCTTTATATCATCTTTTAGTTAACTGATTTACTTTTATGGCAATAGGCTTATGTTTTTTTTGCTGGTATGTCATGTTTGATGTTATGAACATGTCGGGAAACAAGGAACATAAAAAAGCAGGGGAGACGATTGAAAATATTATCGTGGTTACTTATTACTTAGATGATGATGATGTGATGATGAAATGGAAACAGAGTGTGATGCGTTGACAATTTGTCTGATATCAGGCAAAATTTCTATACCAACATCTGAAACATGTGTCATCATTGCACCAGAAAAGTAGCATGGCCCCCCAGGTGTCACATTTCCATCACTGCCAGTCGGAGCTATAGCCAATAAATACCTGTGACTATTCATTTGACTCCTTAATGTACCCTTTCCCACTGAAGACGAAAGCCAGGTGTTAGTGGGTTTTTCTTCAGTGTGAAAGAGGCTTGAGAGACTGGGTGGTGAGTATAGAGCTGCAGAGATGAGATATTTTTGTTGGCCAACCTGGAAGTGAGCATTGCCCTGGTTCCCTCAAGAATAAGTCAATGAAATGCTTCCACTGATATTTGAATCATCGCAGAAAATAAGATCCATGACAAACAAAATTTTGAAATACTACACGTTTTGTTCAGCGGTATTACTCTTAAAAATAAATTCACAAATGAACACCACTTGTATGATTTTTGAAGCGTAAATGCAGACACCTGAAGTAAAAAATAACATTTGGCTATAAATGTACAACTCCACAGTTGCATCCCTCTAAACAGGGGACAATGAAGAGAGTAGCCACTGTACACAAGTATCTGAGTTTTATAGTGCTTGTCACAAATATGCTTGAGTTATGTAACAACAGACAACAATCGCGATCACTGAAGACAGAGTAGAAAGCACATCACTTACATTGCTATCACACTCCTGTATTGGCTCCCATGTTGCAACTGGTGACTGGGACAGATGGCTAATGGGAATGCGATTGTGATAAAGGTCCCTGGAGTTGAACGCCATCAGCCAGGCGAGAATTCCAGAGACAATTCAAAGAAATATTGAGACAAATAGATGCCATCTCTCCTCATATCCTGTCCTCCATATTCATCATCATCATTACCATCAGCTGCACTTATAATGAATAAACAAAAAGACTGAACAAAATAAATAAAAAAGCTAGTGATATGATCCTCCTCCTGGACTCAGACCAGACAAAACCAATTCATTTGACATGTTAGCATTTTTGTGATATTTGGCATATGTGTAATTTATAATGATGGCAGTGGTAGACTAAGCTTCAAGATCTGCCATTAACTATCCATAACAGGGAGGATGTGATGGGTTGTATATGAGCTGCTCATGGAAAGTGACTTCCTGTGTAGAAGTAAACTGATAAAAAGCAGTATCAGACACTGGAATTACCAAAGTAAATGCTGAGATCTAGAGACACGGATGACTACAATGACAACTAGGAAGCTGACCAGACAGGTTGTTAACAAATAATAATCTGGATAAACTACTGGTTTATACAGATTATCTAAACCATTGGTTGGAAGATGACATGAGTGCAGCATTACAAGGGACAGTTGGGTAGTAATTTTACCTTTCACCTTCATTTTACCTTCAAGTAAGTTTGTAAGGGTTTCTTTACAACCTGTCAAACTATTTGTCTGACTTCATCTGAGCGATATCACCTTGATGTTAGGGATTAACTAGTGAGAATGATTATACCATTACTGATAGAAATAAAGTCCAGAGTTACAAAAATATGTCTCAAGTTGTATGAAACTTTACTTGAAGAAACACTACCATTCAAAACACCACTGGTTTGAGATAATTGGTACTTGTTTGTCAGTTATCTTGTCCACTGTCTTTTGTTTGTTGAAGGATTTACACTTAAATTTGGCAGTGAAATCTTTATGTGTAAAAGTGCTGCATGCAGCATCTTTGATTCCAGCTGGGGATGAGCCTATAAAATAAGCTAAAACAAGAAATTAAAAAAAGGAAAGAAAAAAAAAAACGAGGACATCAGAGCAAGGACAAGAGACACAAAGACCAAAGGCATTCATATGATGTGAGAGTGTAGATATTATGTACTACCCGTTTTCACTTGCACATATAGGGCACTGCTCTGTGGACTGGCACAGATAAGGTAGTGGCACAAACAGGTCAGACAAACAGGCAGGATGGGAACTGCACTGCATCGTTAAATTGAGTAATACTGAAACATTTCCCGTTTCCACTGTTTCCAACGTGTTTCCACCCAATTTGAAGTATGCTTTGGAAGATAAATCAATAAGAACTAGTTTGCTGTTGGTCACACTCCAATTATAATTTCCTGTTCATATCAAAACTTACTCCTGAGTCAGTTCCTGTTATCACAAAGACTCTGCTACTTTTGGGCTAGTTTTAAAGAAAAACAAAAGAACAGAACAGTATTATGTCACAATGATTAAAATGCTTTGTTATGCCTCCTGTACTGTCTCTGGTTTACTGAAATTCCACAGCATCCATCAGCTCAAACATGTCTATCCTTCACTCTCTGTCCTCACAGCCATTACGACTATGATGAAGCTGATCTATCAGCCAAGCTGTGTGACTCTCAACATCATTCTGCTACAGCGCTTCAAATGCCAGCTAGAGATGGGAGAAGTCCTGGGTCTGAATAGCTAACTAGATATAGTATTTATTTAGTACGTATGTAGGTAGGTACAAAGATAAGATTTTGTGATTTTCTACCCCTAATAGATATGAAAACAGATTTAAATTTTGTAATTTTCAACAACTAATAGAAAATATATAGACCTTGTAATTTTCTTTAATTAACTAAAAGAAAATGGATACATTTTGTGATTTTTATGACTAATAGAAGATAGAACTTGAGATTTTGTACATCTAATAGATCGAACATAGAAACATCTTGCAATTTTCCACACCTAATAGAAAGAAAAGATGAACAAGATGCTGTATACATCATATATGTAGGTTTTCAGAAATCTACCAAGAATGAAACCTAAAATCCATCATTACTTACAACCGATATTGGAAAACAGTGCTTCACACATAAAAACCCCCAAATATCTGGCTCTGATTTAATTTAAATGAATATTTCGTATACGAACAAGCAGCCAGTGACAGTCCAGCAGGTATAATGACATTAGCTGCTGCTAGGAATGGTACCTCTGAATCACCCAGCTGAAACAACACACAAACAGCTCATAGCCACAGTGGAGCAGCAATTTCATTTTGCTCATATTTTGAAAGCAAGCCTTGGCAACGGCATGTGTGAATCTTGCATCACAATCTACACTGCCAATAAATATCCTCTAAGCATATGTCACACTGTAAGGCGTATTTCACAGTGTCTGCAAACCATGAAAATATGCACACTCCACACATCATTAAAAGCACAACAGTGATAAAGTCCACAGCTTGTTGACTCACCAGAGGTATTGTAGCAGGAGTAACGGAGGCAGGCAGAGCAGGAGGAGGATGGCTGCCTCTTCCATGGGTTTTGCTCTGGGTGAAGTCAGCAGCTCTGCTTGTGTAAGCGCTGCTAAACAGCCCTCCCTCCCTCGCTTTCTCTCTCCTGCTCTGCCTGCACCACCATTGTGTCACTGTTATCAGTCAGATGTGTCAATGTGGAGTGGTATCCTGCAAAATAATCCCATGAGGCTGCTCTGTAAAGGTAGCAGAGCCAAGCAGGCATGTCTGTTCAGACGTCAGAGTATGTACGAGTAAGAGTATGGATTCTGTACTGTGCTGCACTGCCCTCTTGGGCACGACAGGCTTTGTCAGTTTAATTAAATGTGTTCTGTCTTTGGATCACTAATTCATCAGCTCTTCCATTGCATCATCACAAAACCTACAAGAAACTGAGTCATTAACATACAGAGTTTATAGCATGTACAACTCAAAAGCATTTCTTAAGCTTAGTTTATACTTTGATTACATACGGCAAGACTTATCAATTTTTTGTTTTACTAAAACACAACTATTGCATGAGACGATTGTACCTGTCAACTACATTGAGAATATTGTAGAAATGTGCTGGAATCTGTGAACAAGTTGTCGGGGACTTTCATGGAAATCTGAGGCTGTCCTTGAGAAAAACAGAATATGTCATTTGATCAGGCCTAAAACAATCCATGTTTACATTTCCCTGCGAAGAACCTCTGGTAACTATGGGAACTTGACTGAACTAATCCTTAAACTGGCATTCAATGATTTTTTGGGTCACTTGGGGGTAGTGAAACAAGATGTAAAATCAATTATTACCCTGTACTTTTTAGGGGTAAAGTGGCTACACTCCCAAACAGAGGCCTATTCACACATCCAGCAGACACAGAACAACATTATCATTAATTTGAAGAGGTCTAGGCAATCAGAAGCACAACGAGAATGCCTGACCAGCTGTTTGGCTGAGCATCAGGCCAGTGTTAAAATGGGGAATGAAATCTGGAAATCAAAGTGAAAATGATCTCTGTCTGCCATCACTTGGGCACATGCATGCACTCATCAGCACATCGTTTCATCAGTGCTGCAAGACTTTCAGTACCCCCCAGGCATGTCGTAATTTTAAACTACATTTCTCAAGTTGATTCTAAGTTTTAAAAAAATAATAATTGGCATCAACACTTCATCATGCATGCATGTATGCATGCAAATAACATATAAAATAATTCAGAACTGTAGAATATTTGATCGCAATGATCAACACAGTCAGCTCTCTGACAGTGCAGGTCACATACAGTATACACAAGTCACATAGGTCCAGCACATAGTTCACCTGTGCGATCTGTTATCACCATTTGCAGCAAAGGGTTTGTCACTACGAGCAACACCTTTCATATTGTACTTTAATCCGTTTTTTAAATAACACAACTAAGAGTCTACAAGACTGTAGGCCTAACTGGGAATGTCAATGCCATTAAAAATTCAAAACTTGACATTGCCGAGTCACTAGCATGGGTAAAGTTAGTGGTTAAGCACCTTTAAAGCAGCAATGATAACGTTTTTATAACACAATTTTCAGCTGCAGCAGCATAGGCATCGTTAGACCTGAGAGTCCGAGGACACAGCTTCAAATATTTTATGAATAGCTTCGGAGCTCTCCTGTCCTCAATGTGTAACAAAATCAAAATCAATTTAGATACAAAGAGGATGATAAGAGATTAAAATTGAACTTCAGGTGTGAAGATTTTGGTGTTTTGTGATGTGTGCTATGCAGTAGAGCTTTTGTTCATGATTGAAGTGGGAAACCAGCTGGGAAGCTTTGTGTGTGGTCTTCTTCTCTCAAACATCTTCTCCCTTTCCAACAGGAGAGACACACTTTTCTGGGCCATGAATGCACTTTGATACCTTGTCTCCTGATGTTTCTCCTGCATGAAGTGCCTTCAGTTGTTTATTTTCAAAATCCTTTTCTGCAATGAATGTCTACTTCTTAAAGCTGTGTCATTTTTCCTGCAATAGCAGGCCGCTCATCTATGCTGCACCGTTTTCCTTTCCAGAACAGATGTCATAGGTGAGAAGCTTTTAAAATTCAAAGAATGTATCACACATTAAACATCTATACTTTTTTGAGCTGCGCTAAACCTTACAAACAAGTAAAAGAGGTAACCCACTGCCTCGACTCAAATTGTTAGATCACAGAGACTGCAGCTGAAATGAAGGCTAAACATCAACATTCTTTGAAGTGAGATTTGTTGCAGTATTGTACTGTCTGATACAGGCTTTTGCAGTCAGCTCAGCATAACATTCAGAGAAAACTGTAACTATGATCAAGGCAATCTCATCTGAGAACGGTGATGTCATCTCAGTCTGCTAACTTGTTAGAAGCACCATTTATTGGAGACCTGCTTTACATCCCAGTTATTTCATTCCCTGTCTTTCTTCAAGAAACTAAGAGAACAAGAGAAGGGACAAAAAAACACCAAAATAAAAGTTGGAAGCATTCTCCTCAGAATACAGTGATCTATAGAAGCTACATATGAAGTTCTGGGTTTTGAGATTATTTTATTTTGTGCTCCTTTTTATTGTCTCCCTGTATTATCTTGTCTTATCTTATATCTTTTCATCTCATGCGGACTCATCTGTTCGCAACCTTGCTTTTACGCATTGAAGGAGAAGTCCATGTGTGTGTGTGTGTGTGTGAACCTGACTGAGAGAATGCCCAGAGTGTGCAAAGCTGTTCAAAGGAAAAGGTGGCTACTTCGATGAATCTAGAATATAAAACATATTGTTTTATTTTTCTTTTTGGAAAATCATGTCATGTCTCATGGGTGAGGGGGGTTGTCCATGATTGTCAGCTTGGCAAACACCCTCCTCTCACCCACCTCCTCAATGGTGTCCAGAGGGCAGTCCAGGACAGAGCCAGCTCTCCTGACCAACTTGTTCAGTCTTTTTCTGTCCCTCTCGGAGCTCTCACAGCCCCAGCAGACCACTGCATAGAAAACTGCAGATGCCACAACAGTAACACAAAATGTTCATAACAGTGTCTTACACACTCCAAAGGACCTAAGTATTCTCAGCAGATGGACTGAACATTCATGTATTTTACTCGCCTACAATCTCAATGCCCAAACCCCAGATGTTCACCACTGTAGTTTGTGGCATTGTCCTGCAGTCTGTAATAGTAGTAATAAAACCTCTCCTTAAAAAGGCCTCTCCGGACCTTTCTTGTATTGTTCCCTTGAAGGCGCTTCTACAGCTACCTCCTGTAGATGTCTTTGCCTCTCCTTATTTCCCTTTTCAGCTGCTCCCTCTGCTCTCCCTCTCTTCAGCTCATTTTTGTCACCAGATCTAAAAACCCTCTTCTTCTCATTCAGTAGAGCTTTTAACACCCAGGGTTTGGTATTTGGGAATCTCCATGTCTTCCTGGTAGGCACAGTGTTTTCCACACAGAAGTAAATGTAGTCTGTGGTGTAGGTTTTTAAACTGTCCTCCCTGTGTGGACTGTGCAACATTTCCCAGTCAGTGGTGTCAAAGCAATCCCTCAGTGCCATACTGGTTTCCTCAGACCATCTCCTCACATACCCTTTTCACCGAAGGTATGAAGGCAAGGAGCAGATGAACCAGGTTGTGATCAGAGTGGCCCAGCAGGGGAAAGGGTGAAGACCTGTAAGCATCCTTTGTGTTTGCATACAGGAAGTCCAAGATTCTATCATTTCTGTCATGGCATTTAACATAGTGGGTGAAGGTGGGTACAGTGGAAGACAGGGAAGCATGATTGAAGTCACCAGAGATGAGTGAAAGCATGGAGGAGCTCAGAGGCCACTGCACTCAGCTATGTGGACCCTGTCAGGTCTTGAAAGTTGAAAAGTTGAAAGTTGAAATCCATCCAAAGTAACATGCGAGTCCGGAGTAAGTTCATTCCACCACATCTCCGTAAAAGCACATCATGCTGCACTTCTGGTACTCCCTGTGCAGTCTGGTTAGTGCTGTTAGCTCTTCCATCTCATTCGGGAGAGATCTCATGTTGCCCATAATCAGAGATGGTATGGATGGTTTATACCATCTTTTCTTCTCACAACACTTCGCTCCAGCTCTGGTTCCCATCTTCCTTCTCCTAATTTCCCCACGAATCTCTGGTCTTTCCACTGGGAATACCTTCGTGCTGTACAGTGCCAACAGCTGTTCCCATGTGTAAACAATGGAGCCGTAGCTGAATGGATCTTCTGATGTGGTTTTAAATAGCCCAGAAAAGAGTAAGATGCATATCACTTGTCTCACCAGTTGTACACCTATTGGTGAACCTGTTCGATCGAGACCAGTGATGGAAGCAAAAACCCAAAAAAGGCACAATAACACACTAAAATAAAGAAAAGCGGTCAGAGCTTTGCTTATTGATATGTGTGTGTGCGTGCATGTGTGTGTGTGAGACAGAGAGAGAGAGAAAGAGAAACCAGCTGAAGTCACCTGTGTGCAAAATGGCTTAACCAGAATGTTTAACGAGGCCATTCCCCTGCATTCTACTTATTTAGTATATTGCCTTTCTGTTAGGAAGTCTGATGTGACTGTAACTACTGAAGTGCAAAGTCACTTTAGTTCAGTAATATCATCAATCAGAATGCAACTGATGTCTCTTTAGCTGTTCATTGTTGGTGCAGTGAGGTGAGGAAATCAAGCATAACCTCTAGTTTAAGGGGAAATGGGTACGTTCTACACACTGAAAAAAATGAGACTGCCATCTGTTGGATTTATATAAACATCTTTCATGGGTTTAACACAATTGTTTAATGTTCTGAAAAAAAATGTTAAAGAATAGTGTAGAAACTACATGATGTGCAGATAAGGTACATGAACATGTTCAGCTCATGTTGGGATAAAGTGAGTCAATCTTGTGTCAGTTGGTTAACTTGCGATATTCCGCGCAATCGTGCAGTGCGAGCAATGTATTATAGGTAGAAGAATACAACGGTCACGGGCACGTCAACTGTCATGCAGTACGCCATTACATCGGTAAGTACGGATTTGCAATTCGAATATTGGCTAAAGCTTAACTATAAGTAGTTTAATGTATTGAGAGTCGCCAACACAGGTTAATGAACTGGCATGAGGTAATTTGCTCACACTGTTTTGCCACCGCATCTGTTAACGCTACGTTTCCTCTGTGTTTTCTTTCTTTTTTTTTTTCGGAGCGGGCTCCTCTTCTGTCAACGTTGTTTAACTCGACTGTCTCTGGTTGAATTTCTTTTCACTGGTAAGTCGACCGACCGCAACAGCGAGAGAAGGCGGAATAAGTTTAGTGAAATTAGCAAGTCAAGTTAGCTGGCTGCCATTGCAAGTCAAGTTAGCTGGCTGCCATTGCCAGCTAACTTAGTAGGACTTGGCCCGCGGGCAACGTGTGTTGTAACATTGAGAGAAAGCTGAATGAGTTTGTGGCGAATTATGTGTTAACAGCACTGTGTCAGTCTGTGAATGGCAGGATTTAGTCCTTGGGCAACGTGTTGGTTTGTACTAATGGCAGTCGCTAAATTAGCAGTTTTTAGCAAAAATAACGTTCATTGGCATTATTTATACAGTCTGCGCGGTTGACGTAGCATTACTTTTAGTCAAGGGGGAGTACAGTGCTTTGCTGCGGTGGAGGATTAGCATTAGTGTTAGGCTGTGGTCACACAAGACTGTAAATTATGGTCTTGTTTTGACGCATAAATGTTTGAGAGGTTACTACGATATGTTAGCTGCTATTTTTGCTTAGCCTGTCAATAGTGTGTTCAGCCACCGTCTTTAGATATATGGACATTGTAAATATAATGACGTGAAAAGACATTAATTTTTTGATATGTAACATTTTTTTGACTTTTCAAAAAAAGTGTGACTCATACTTGCCCATAGTTCTCTATTATATGTCAGTTTTGCTTTGTGAGCGACAGTTTTGAGTTGTGGAAGTATTTGTGTTTTCATGTTGTTGCTTTTGTTGCTTCTGCAGATTGCTTTCAGGAGTTTGTAACATCAGCACCTCCTCTGTGGCTCAAACTCTGTAGTGAGTATGTGTCTTTTCTCTAAATAACAGAATCGAGTGTATCAATCAATATGGTTTATTGAGAAGAAAATAAAGCATATACTAATGCAGTGATTTGTTTGGTTTGGTGCAGCTCACCATCAGCCTCACACTCTGAAATTCTGTGGTGAGTATAATGGTTATTTAAATGTAAATTGAAGAGATCAGTGGTGTCATTTACATTTTCAGATGCAGAAATATATTTTTGCTGCTTTTCTATAAAAAAGATTGGTATCAGCCATCAAAAAACATAATTTCCTCACACTATACACATCTAGTATAGACTATTTGCATTTAGTGAAATGCAGTTTTGAACTGTAAAAGTGTTTGTCTGTTTTTTGTTCTTGCTGCAGATTGACAGTCTCTGCAAATCATTTGGAGTCAGCTCTTTCACTGTGGGCTCAAGTCTTTGTGGTGAGAATATGTTTTTATTTGCTCTGTTAGTAGCCGAAACTGTAATGGAAAATAGATTTCAATTAATCACCCAGCATATAAATACTTTCATGAAGCTTCTCTTTTCAGTTTTTGTTGACATTGTAACAAAGGTGATCATTCTACTTTGTTTATTCTTGAGGTCATGGTGTACTGGAGTGTCTTATATTGAAAAGTGGCCCTAATATCTTGCCCCTCTCATGTATGTTAATGGAGTAAACAAAATATTAGAAACCCATTTAGTATAATGCACCCCCCTACACCATCACCACCCACTACAACTTTAGTAATAAACATTGAATAGAATTATCACTTTTAATCACTCTGTTATCTGATTGTCTATTGTTTGATGTGTCATACCTTTTAAATTGCTGTTCATAAGCAGTTGCAATTTTTGACAGCTTGTCTTGCACTTTTGAATCAAACACTGATTTGGTTTGGAATTAATGTCTCATTAAACATCAGTTCTTCTTTGTTTCCACTTCTCTTTTGCAGTGAATGGCGCCATAAGTGTTGCAGAATGTTGCTGTGAATGTGGCAGTGTAAGGCCTGCCCCTCAGTTTTACCAAGTAGGTCCCAAATATTAAAGCATTATCGACTGAAACATAGATATTATGGGAAAAATAATCGCTTTCCATGTGTATATGCAAGCTGCCCGTGCAATTTTAGAACGTGGAATGCACTGATAATTCATTTGAATAGATGTCATGTGATTTAAAAAAACAGTCATCAGTCAGAGAACTGTATATTTAGTTGCCATTTATGTCCATGTCCATTGGTGTTAAAAATGTCATGTGTAAATGTCAATGGGATGTGATGTTAAAAAAATGGTTTCATGTTGTTTCAGATCAATGCAGAATTCAAACGCATCACAACTTTTCCTCTACAGTCCAGGTTTTTGTCGCAACTTGACCTACACTCTGCAAATCTGCTGAGGGTGTTCGAGAAGCGATCTGGGCAGCAGGGCAAAAAGCTTAAAGACGTGGCTGCCATGATGACAGTAAGAACCTTTTTAATTAACTTTAAATTGCATATGCATTTCATTAGGTCAGCAGATTTATAAGTATCCCTTACAATTGTCATTGTTTGTAATATTTGACTACTCCATGCCACTGAAAGGATCCACACTTAAGACAACAACAGGTTGGACAGGTAATAGGGCTGGGCAATTCACTGAAAATATATCAAAACCAACATTTAGAACCTGTCACTGACTTAATCTTGCTCATGTCAAGTAATCGAGCCAACACACCCTCAGTCCAAGCAGTTTATACATTAAAGGAATACTTCACCCAAAAATAAAAATTCAGTCATTATTTATTCATCCCGCAGCTGACAGAAGGCCATGTGAAGTTTTTTAATCCCCAAAAAAGAAGGAAGCTGCAACTCAAAAAGCATTTTTTTGGACTAAAAAAAATACACTAAGCCTTCTTATGGCATGGGAGTGACTAGATAATGACTGAACTTTCATTGTAGGGTAAACTGTAAACAAATGAAAAGAAGTCAAACGTAAGCACTGCTGAATAACAATTTTGGTGGGTGAAGCTAACACCACCAATTTGTGTAATCACTACAAGTGCAGTGTAAAAAAAGTGTACAAAATAAAAAAAAAAATGTCTTTGTCCACTTACACCCATGCTATTGACCGTTTAAGTTAAAATATCACTCTGTTCTTTGTTCTGAATCTTGAGGATGACATCGATGCTGGCAGGGAGGGCATCATAAAAGGACTCTGCATCTACCTCAACAAGATTCCTGATGACCTGGTGCAGGAATACATGGTGAGTGTGTGCAAAAGTAGGAGGATCCTTTGCCACATTTACAAAAATAAGTTTGTTCAAACATGTTAAAAAATAATAAGTAGCCTGATTTCATTTATTCAGTTCATAGCTGTGATGTAATGGTTGAAATAATCTGTATGGTGTCAGAGATCAAGTGTTTTAATGAGATTTGTTTTTTGCTTTTTTTTCCAATAAAAAAGTCTTAAAGGAATTCTTTTCTTTCACCAGGACATACACTTACACCAGTGCCATAGAGGGAACAATGGTTGGGATCTATGTCGCCAGAGAGACTCCCAGCGGTGACCATTCTGATGTCGGGGTCATCATTGAAGGTGAAGTGGTGCTTCAAGATCTTGAGAATGTGGCCCTTGCAACTGCCATGCTGTTTGGGCTTTTTTATACCTTAAATATGAGGTATCCATCAAAGCTCCGTTACCCACTTTTGAAGTCATTCAAAAGATAATAATGGAGATAAATGCAACTGAACTATCAAGAAAGGCCCAAAGCTTGAACACTAAGCTACATCAGAAAGAAGAGCTCACTGTTCTTGTCCTTGGCTCACTACTCTTTGAAAAGTGCTCATGTAAGAAACTCTACGTTCCTGGACTGAGTGGTGTTGCTGGTCCTCTTGCCACCAGTATTGATGTTTTACAGTTGTAACTACTGTCAAGTTCGAGGCATATTGTATTGTTAATTCCATTTGTTATTTTTACTAGGGATCAACCATTATGTTTTTTTTCATGGCCAATAATGATTATTAGTAATGAAGGAGTCCAATACCCAATATTTGGAACTGACAATAGTTAATGTGCAGTAAAAAAAATCTATAAAATAAAATGTTAAAGAAACATTCTGAAAAATATATCCTAAATTATTAGAACTGTGGTAGCATTTAGTGCCATTTTAAATGAATTAATGTAATCAGCAATCAGATAACACAACTGATAATTATTGTGAAAATACTGAATATATTATTGGCCAGGCTGATAATTGGTTTATCCCTAGTTTTACAGTTGCAGTTGCTGTGTGGATCTTTACATGTTTGGTCATGTGATACATTGTGGAAAAATCTTGACAATGTTGCATTGCGCAAGGTGCACTTGTTTAGTGTATTTATTGTTTTGGGATATGTGTTAATGGAACACAGACCTATAACTTAGGGAGAGGAAAGGGAAGAGTTAAGACAGACAACGGTTGTTCTTGTTTTGTGTGGAGCCAAGATGGCTGCAACAATAAGGTCAGTGTTAATTAAAGTTTTTGATGTCCACTGAGGCAAACCTTTGTCTATGTTCCTCCTTTGCTGTAGAGGAAAGCTCCAATACATTTGCATCTTCAGGTATACACAGTGTATACTTTTACCACTGTGCCTTTGTGAGGCAGGCCAACCTGATATTTATTAGGAACGCACAACATTGGATTTTTTGCTGATAATTTTGGCCAATGCCAATACTCGTGTATATGCATATGTTCCCACCTAATTGCAGAGAACATTGTCTCTCCTGTTGTGAAATAAACATATTATGCCTACACTTATCAGACCAGATCCCAACATACAATGCAATGCTTTTCAAAATGTACACATTCACTGGGCAAAATAAGAAAACTACTTCCAACTTTACACATAAAACATGTCATATTGAAATGTTCATTTCTGGTCAATGCTAATATTTAATTTCAAAGCCACGTCAGCCAGTGCATCCCTATTGTTTGTTTATGAGAAATTCTGGCTTCACTTAGAGTTGGGACACCTGATGTTCATGCCAGATCCTCAAACAAAGGTTTTGAAACAAAACTCTACAATCACTTTCAATGTGGGGAAAAAAAACCCCAAAAATTGTATTTATTGTATTTACATTTAAGTTCCGTTCTATATTTACATTAAATGATTTCTAAGTAAAATTGTAAACATTTATTAAATTAAATGTACAATTATTAAAATATGTAATTTACATTGGAATAACAATAACAAATTATGTTAAAGTTAAGGGGTCAAATAGTGTTGCAGTAAAGGGATTGAAAAACCTTGTAGTCAAGTGATCAAATTGTGTAGGAGTAAAATGATCAAAGAGTTGGAATTATTTTATTGAATCACATTTCAATTACATTGTGTCAACACAAAGTAGTTGTGTTTATTGAATATAAATAATTTATGTTTATTTAATACAATTCTGTAAGTTGCTGCCAAAGCAAATAATCTGTGTGCAACAAATGTCCACTATTGAATTGAGTAAATCCAATGTGGTTTTTTTTCAGTGCAGAATACTTCCGCTGAAGCTTGTCAACAGCTCGACAAGGTGATATGATCAGACATTATTGAGTGTTGTCCCAATGTGAGAAATGTCTCAGAAGCAAGTTAGTATGAAGCTTAGAGTCTCATAGGGTGTCAGTAATGGAGGAGCATTTAAAGCTTTATCCAATCTAGAGAAAGTCATCTGAGCAAGTTTGCCCTTTACAAGCACCGCACGCCTCACTTGTCAGCTGGCAAATGAATCAACAACAACCTGCCAGACAAAATGAGCAGCCCCTGGCTTGTGCTTTATCAAAGTCACTTTGACAGCAAATGTGTCAACACTTGCAATGCTTGCAAGGACATGCAACTGTTTCTCTGAAGTGCATGATAATCCCTAAAAACTGGACTTTCATTGGTATTGGTATAACTAAAAGAAGAATTAATTTGCCAGTTGGAGAAGAAGAAGGATATCTGGTATAACTGGTGGGCTGAGTTCAGGTTGGAGACTGGTCCTAGCCCAGCTGAGTCCACAGGTGAAGACATTCCTGGACCCCCCGCAGTTTGCCTATCAGCCCCAATTACTTGTCAATGACGCTGTCATTTACCTGCTGCAACGAGCCCATATGCATCTTGATGGTGGAGGAGGCACTGTAAAGATCACATTCTTTGATTTCTCCAGTGCCTTCAACACCATTCAACCTCTGCTATTGGGTGAGAAGCTGCGGGGGATGGGTGTTCTCCTGGATTACTGACTACTCGACAGGCCGGCCACAGTTTGTCTGTCTGGGCAGCGGGCTGTCTGATGTGGTGGTCAGTGATACAGGAGCTCCACAGGGGACTGTGCTTTCTCCCTTCCTCTTCACCTTATACACCACTGACTTTAAGTACAACTCTGAGTCATGTCACCTGCAGAAGTTCTCTGATGACTCAGCTGTTGTCGGGAGTGGTGATCGACAACAGACTGGACTGGAAACCCAACACAGAAACTGTGTACAAGAAGGGGAGGAGCAGACTCTACTTCCTGAGGAAACTGAGATCCTTCAACGTGTGCCACATGCCATTGCACTGTACAATAACAGCAATAAAAATCTCTTTTGTACAATACTTCTTATCACTACTGTTTGCTATTTTTGCTATTTTATTATTATGTACATAATTTTTTACCGCCTGCTATTTTAATATATTATTATGTATAGTTTGTTCTTTATTGTCCTATTTCACTCTATCTATCTATCTATCTATCTATCTATCTATCTATCTATCTATCTATCTATCTATCTATCTATCTATCCATCCATCCATCCATCCATCCATCCATCCATCCATCCATCTAATTAGGGAGAGCATTTGAGAACCATGTTGGAAGAGATCACCAAACTAGTGAAACTATGACTGTCCCTGTAAGATCCTCCAGTGTTATAGGTGGCGGTGGTTTGCTGAGTAATTTTGGTGTTTCATCGCATTTATTTTTGGTGTGTATCTCTAATTCCTATGAGTATTTTATCTGTGTGTGCTTGTGTTGTCCCTGTTAATTTCCTATGGTGCTGAAATTAGTGCTTTTGAGTACTTTTTCCAAATCCTGCAGCAAGTCATGTGGGCAATAGTTTTTGCATAGGATTTATCTTGGATGTGCGAGAGGAGCATTCAGCTGTTTTTCAGCTGCAAATTAAGACATTAATGTAATGCAACTTTAAAAAACAAAATAACAAAAAAAAAAAAAAAAACACTGAAAACCATCACTATCAAGTAAAGTGAAATCTTTAATCTTACACAGCTGTTTAAAAAAGAGTGATGCTGGGTAGTCTCAGTAATTTAGAACATTTTACCACATAACACACTATGTAAATTGTTTATTTTTGCTATACACATTTCCTTCCAAGGAAAATATACTGTGTGAATGCCTCTGGACTTATAATGACCAGGCCACCCCTGTGCTCCACTTTTTAGGAGGAAAGGAGTTCAATCTGGTGTTGGATTTCAGTAATTTGTATCAAAACTTTGAAAAAATAAATAAAACTAGATCTTTTTGCTTTAAAGTTTAGTCATTTGCATATTTCTAAGCTTAGAAGCAAAATGCTGCTTTGATGATTTCCCCTGAGTATATTTTGAATCTATGCATTACTGTTAATTTGTATGTGACAGTGTTTGTATCTAATACTTTAACCAACACTGGAAGATTTTACAGTGGTTATTACACAACATGGTCCACATGTGCAGTATAAATGATGTGTGCGCAAAAAGCTTTGCATGAGCCATTTCCAACATTTACCATAAACTGGTATTTCTAAAAACAGAATGTGTGGTGAGCATGTGAAGACCTTACACAACCAGCTCACACACAGTTTTCTAGAGCAAGCTGAGTGTGATGTTGTGCATTGGAAATGGTGAGGTGAGGAATGGAATATATATAAATAATATGCATTTTTTTGCAGTCAAGGATGTATATAACATGCCAATCTAGTGGCCATTTATGAAGCAAATTTCAGTGTTTAATTTGTGAACTCAATATAGTTCATACCTGTCAACACTGGGATTTGAAAATAAGGGAAATTTTCTGGTACCCGGCCCTGGGCTGTCCCACCACCTTTACCACTGTCCACACACCCCTTACATACAGTTGAAACCAGAAGTTTACATACACCATATAAAAAAGCACATAACCTTTTTTTTCTCACCGTCTAACATTAAATCAGATTAAACTTTTCCTGTTTTTGGTCAATTAGGATTACCAAAATTATTTCTATTTGCTAAATGCCAGAATAATGACAAAAGGATTTTTTAAAGACAATTTTTTATTACTTTCTTGAGTCAGAAGTTTACATACATTTCATTAGTATTTGGTAGCATTGCCTTTAAACTGTATGACTTGGGTCAAACGTTTTGGATATGCTTCCACAAGCTTCTCACAATAGTTTGCAGGAATTTTGGCCCATTCCTCCTGACAGAACTGGTGTAACTCCGCCAAGTTTGTAGGCCACCTTGCTCGCACATGCCTTTTCAGCTCTGCCCACAAATTTTCAATAGGATTGAGATCAGGGCTTTGTGATGGCCACTCCAAAACATTGATTTTGTTATCCTTAAGCCACTTTGTAACCAGTTTGGCAGTATGCTTTGGGTCATTGTCCGTTTGGAAAACCCATTTGCGCCCAAGCTTTAACTTCCTGGCTGATGTCTTGAGATGTTGCTTCAGTATTTCCACATAATGTTCTTTCCTCATGATGCCATCTATTTTGTGAAGTGCACCAGTCCCTCCTGCAGCAAAACAACCCCACAACATGATGCTGTGACCCCCATATGTGACAGTTGGGATGGTGTTCTCAGGCTTGCAAGCTTCCCCCTTTTTCCTCCAAATGAACGATGGTCATTATGGCCAAAAAGTTCAATTTTAGTTTGGTCAGACCACAGGACATGTCTCCAAAAATTAAGGTCTTTGTCCCTGTGTGCATTTGCAAACTGTAATCTGGCTTTTTTATGTTTCTTTTGGAGTAATGGCTTCTTCCTGGGAGAGTGGCCTTTCAGCCCATGTCGGTACAGGACTCGTTTCACTGTTGATAATGACACACTCTTACCAGCTTCAGCCAGCGTCTTCACAAGGTCTGTTGCTTTTGTTCTTGGGTTGATATGCACATTTCGGACCAAAGCACGTTCATCTCTGGGAACCGGTCTTCTTCCTGAGCGATATGATGGCTGGACATTCCCATGGTGTTTATGCTTGCGTATAATTGTTTGAACAGGTGAACGTGGCACCTTCAGGCATCTGGAAATTGCACCCAAGGATGAACCAGACTTATGCAAGTCCACGATTCTCTTCCTGATGTCTTGGCTGATTTCTTTTGATTTTCCCATGATGTTACACAATGAAGCAGTGTGTTTCAGGTGTGCCTTAAATACATCCACAGGTGTGCCTCTAATTAACTCAAGTGTTGTCAATAAACCTATCAGAGGCTTCCAAAGACATGACATCATCATCTGGGCTTACCCAAATTGTTTAAAGGCATAGTAATCTTAGTGTATGTAAACTTCTGACTTTGAAGAAAGTAATGAAAAATTGTCTCTCTCATTATTCTGGTATTTAGCAAATAGAAATAATTTTGGAAATCCTAATTAACCAAAAAGTTTAATCTGATTTAATGTTAGACGGTGAGAAAAAAAAGGTTATGTGCCTTTTTATATAGTGTATGTAAACTTCTGGTTTCAACTGTACATAAACATTTATTTCCCTTAATTTAGATTATTTTCATTTTGTTCTTTTGTTCCTTAAAGCAGTAAATGCCGTTTCATTGAGACCACAACGTTGCAACGTCTGACATTACAGTGCAAAACAAGGGTCTTGTGCTGCACATTCTACATTAATTGGCACAATATTTACCACTTTGGAACTCCCAGAGCTGCTTTGTAAAATGGCACCATGCTAGGGTTAAAATGCTGATCTTGCAAGCAGTGGACTGCTACATTTCAGCGATTCAAACAGTGTTTTTCAAATCTGGTAGCTGCATCTACATGCTAATATTTGCAGTGTATATCTTTGTCTGGTTTCAATATGAGCTCAGGCTACATGACTAGTGTAGTAATTTGTTCTTCACCCATCTACCAGTCATGCAATGGTCGTGGCTGTCCACGAAGGTCAGCACAACTCTGGTCACAGCTCAACAAATGTGAACTTTCAGCATGCCCCTGCTTCCAGAGACTTCCACTCAAAGCAATTGCAACACACCACACACACAATAATTGAGGACATGCAAATTATCTGTTTTTAGGGGATAATGTGAATACGTCTTTTGTCATTCCCTTTTGCTGACAGTATTAATATGTAAATGGATGATGAAGGTTGTGTCTACACCATTAAAGTCTATCTATGGGAGTGAAAATTTGGTGCATGGACATCCAGGTTCACCATGATTGAGATCCATAAAACCGATTTCTATGAGCGCATTGCTTTACCAAACTGATACATCTACATATTTCTATCATTGTGCATACACAGTTTTTATTATAATATTACAGTGTTATGTTTCTGGCCTTGGTCAGATGTATGAAATAAGATGACAAACTACATATATCGGCCTACTTACAGAGCCCCATACTGTTTTCAGTATACAGGAAATTATGTTGAAGCATTAATTCAGCACAAATTTTGCTTAAATGTTGTCATTATTTAGCATAATATGTTAACTGTTCCTGAGGTAAGTCTCATGTCTGAACTAATCCTAACAGGATTACCAGGGATGGAAAGCAAATAATTCCCATTACACTAAATTTGAGAATTGTGTATTGTTTACTTGTGTCTTGTACCTTTTGAGCATTGCATTCTGAAAGGTACTCAGAGCAGTCCTCCAGTGCGGCTGTCCTACTTTAGCCCATTCAAAAGGACTTCCCATTTAACTTTCTTTGGGATTTTTCACTAGTATGTATGTGAAAGTTGAAAACCCTTGATCGTCCTTGAGTGTTGTGGAACCAAATGTACATCTGGATTTATTCAAGCACTCTCTTTTTGTCAGTCAGTAACACCTCTGCAGAGATGTTACTGACAAAAAGGAACAGTAAAAGGTCTGATTTTACAGCAGTATCCTGGCACATCTGAATACTTTTGCCTTTGATGCTAGCATATGCACTTATGTAGTTAACTAAGTGTGTGTGTGTGTGTGTGTGTGTGTGTGTGTGTGTGTGTGTGTGTGTGTGTGTGTGTGTGTGTGTGCTGTGGCTTGAATAAAAAGTAGAGCTTGCCAACAGCTCTGGTATTTGATAAGCATTTCTATGTGTCTCCCTGGGGTACTGGGAAGGCATTTCTACATGAGTGAAGAGCTCAGTGTGGATGTGCTGTTTTCCCCACAGCCTCCTTTCGTCAGAGATGCCCATCATGCTGTAAGGCCTTCCCTTGTCCATGCCACATGATGCACCCAGTCACAAGTGGGCACTCAGCTAACGGTCATATAAAAAAAAAAAATAAAAAACCCAGACACACAAGGGCAGATAGGGACATGCTCAGCACTGTAATTTAAAATGACACATGGTTAGATATGGCTGAATGGAGGGGCAGCCTATGTCCTCTAGCCTGACATGTCGTCTCAGTGCTTCACCTACCTCCGAGCCATACACATGTCAACCACACATGAGGTCACAAATTCCTGAGAACTATGTACACACACACGCATGCACGCACTCACACAAGGCCAAATGACAAAACCCGTATCTCATCCTACTGCCTTTTACAGCTGCTCTCTCACAACCTCTAAGAAGATAATGGAGACTGGAGTCAGATCAGTGGGTGAATCACTTCATACATACGGATTTATATTTTGCATAACTATGCATGAACTACTATTTTTATCCAACCCTGTTTCCTAGAAATCCTTTTTTATTTACAACTGATTTGCATTCAGAATTACGCTGTGGTGACAAATGTAAATTGCTATCTGGATTATGTTGAGACACAGAGTCAACATTTGATGGCTGGAGTCACGGGGGAGTGGACAGGGTGTATAGCCATCATATAAAGTGCAGAACACTTCAATCCAGAGTTTGCGTCCAGACTCTTGTCTATGGTTATGTTTAGACAACAAAACATATGTTCAATATCAACATTTTTGCATTAATTGAATTTACATTAACATTTTCTCATTACGTTCATAGAAAAATTTGTTCAGCATCACATTTCCCTCAAAACCTGCATATAACTGGAATTTCAAAGAGACAGGGCTGTTTTTTTTTCAATGTTTAGACTGAAATGTACCTTGCAGGCAGACATTGGTTCCAGTTCATTTTAGTATAATCACCTTGTAGAGATTTCAAACTTGCTTCAGAAACATAAATAACAGTAAACAATTTGTTATTATTTTTAAATCAAACGTATCATTTCATGTAGCTGTGTGCAAGAACTGTCAATGATGACTTGTTGGAAAGTTATCTTATCTTCAGGGGTAGTGACAGTAGACATCAAAACAACTTTGTTAGCCAAGTCAAAAAAATATAGAGCGTCCATCCATCCATCAATTTTCTACCGCTTATCCAGCGGCAGCAGTCTAAGCAGGGAAGCCCAGACTTCCCTCTCCCCAGACACTTCCTCCAGCTCTTCCAGGAGGACCCCAAGGCATTCCCAGGCCAGCCGAGCGACATAGTCCCTCCAGCGTGTCCAGGCTCTTCCCCGGGGCCCCGGTGGGGCATGCCCAGAACACCCTCCCAGGAAGGCGTCCAGGAGACATCCGTTAAAGATGCCCGAGCCACCTCAGCTGGCTCCGTGGAGGAGCAGCGGCTCTACCCTGAGCTCCTCCCGAGTGACAGAGCTCCTCATCTCTAAGGGAGCGCCGTTTTCCACTTTTCAGAAGATCGGGGGTCAGAGATACTAAAATTGCTCCTGATGTTGTGTCATCGTTGTGTGCAAATGAATGGTTTCTGTTTGTAGTAAGCAGATGGCGCTACATAAATACAGTCCATTTACCATATTGAAAATGCCCAAGAAGTATGTAAAAATACACTACTATCCCAATGTAGATGTATTTGTCATCTGTTAAGATTAGATTTTATGTATACTCAAAGTACGATTTACAATACATTACTAATGTATTTCAGTTGTAAATGGAAGAATAGCATGAGCGAATATAATTAGTGCATTACCAGTATGGTTCCATTTTTACACTTAATACACCGTAAGTTGGACTTTTGTACAACTTCAATAATATTTAAGTGCAATAAGTACAAAATTTGTTGTTCCAATTTAGCACATTTTCAGTTCACATGTATGGTCTTTAGTAAAATGTTATGTCATTGGTAACAGATAAAGTAATAACATTTTACTTCCAAGTACAAAACATTTTGTACATAAATGGGAGCAATATAGAAGTATTTGTTAAGATGACAAATTCATAGACTACTGACAACATTGATTTTTTAAGCATATAATTTAGGTCAGGAATCTGAAATTTGAGGGTTTATAATAATAATGAAAGCATCCTCCAAAAATTTCTGGAATAAACTGCTGACCACAGAAATGTTGACATGCTTCAGCCATTTTCCAGAGGCATCAGCAGGCATTAGACTTTTCCTTCTTTAACCTACAGAAAACTCTTGTTCCCCCCATCTGTGCACCACCCAGGAAGTCACTGTTTCTGCTTTCCTTAGGTAACCCACAGCTAATTATGTAGTCATATTTGCTGGGCATCTTCATTAAAGCTGTCTAATTGAGGTGGTGAATTAGTGGCCTGGGTTGCATGGATAAACCAGTGGAAGAGGCGAAAGAGGGATGAGATAACAAATGAAGGGAAGTAAGGGCCAATGATTTACTCCACAGGTATGTGCTGACCTTATCGCAAACTTCTTGATGATGACGATATTGCTAGCAGCAATGAATGACCTGAATGCATTAGGTCCTGTCAAAGTGTCAGGTTCGTTCTGTTGTTTGACCTTTGTTCAGATTTGGACTTCATTATTTACAAATGTGATTTATTATAAGGGAACAACCAAATTTACACAAGAGCGTGTGATTTCCTTGTGTTTGGGAGTACTAAAGCATGTGAAAAAAATGTATAAAGCCTTTAGTGTCTCCAGGGAGCCATGTGGAGTCTGACAAATGTCCTCAAGTAATGCCATTTGAGACACATTTGAGACGACAAGTTTGAAAATAAAGGACGCTAGATGTTCTAGGCTACATTAACTACTACTAGGGTAACATACCCAGATCTCTGACTGAAATGTCAGCGGCCGTGCTGCATTGTGGGTAATGCAGAAGAATAAATGGAATAAAAAGGACGATATTTCTGGTTCTGCTTCATCACTTCAGATGCTTCTAAGTGCTTTACAAAGATAGCTGGACTTGCCTGAGGCTCTAGAAGACATTTAACCTCTCATCCAAGAGGCGTACTCAGTTCTAACTGACTGGTGTGGAGTCCCAGGCATTTATCATCTTACAGGATCGTTCAGACCTTGGGAGTCGATAAGGACACATGGGAGTCGTTGACCCGCCTGGCCATCATGTGAGTCGTTAGGGTCACATGAGTCATGGTGTCGAAAAGTGGTGTCATAGACCACCTTCTCTGTTCGGCCATGGTCATTCCAGTGTGATGCAGATGGATTCTTATACTTGTTATTCAAACCATCTGTCTTCTCTGGCGAAAACGCATACATTATTGTCTTTAAAAGAGTTGTTTTGTTTCTGTACAGGTCTGTGCATCCCTCATTGAATTGGACTGTGTACACTACATTGCTCTGCTTATGCCTGGGTTTTTTGTCCTTGGAGTGTAGAAGTACAAACTTCTGCCTCAGAGTGTTTCAGGGACACAGAGTTTGTTGAAAAATCCTCTTGAGTTTTTGAGATGCTCCCGCAATGTAAGTGATCACAATATCGCTCCTTTTATTGTCCTTTTCTTCTCTTTCTGTTCTGTGTCTTTTCGTGGTCTTGTTGAAGGCCCAGTTAGGCTAACCACATATTCTGAGTGCTTGCCTGATGTGTTTTTGCACCTTCTCCTTGCCTTCTGTCCTTGTGGGCACATTCTGAGCCCAATGGTGTAGAGTTTTAATAACCCTCATCTTATGCTCCAGTGGGTGGTGATAATCAAAGAGCACATACTAATTGCTATTTGTGGGTTTTCTGTATACTCTGATGTTGAGTCTTCTGTCATTTTCATTGTGCACTGCGCCATCTATAAATCCCACAGCTTTAACATCCTCCTGAGTGAACTTGATGTTGCTGTTCACTGCATGTGATCAGTGAAAGCTTCTATTTCCTGTGTTCTAATTTTGAGCCAGGTGTGATCCATGTACCTACATCAATGGCTTGGAACAGTTGCGGCAAAGAAGATCAGGCCTCTGCTCTCTACTTCTTCCACATAGAGATTGGCCACTGTTAAAGATGACAGAAGATTCAACATTGAAGTATACAGAAAATCAACACACATGAATCAATATATGCTTATGTGAGTCGCTAGAATCACATGAGACAAGTGGGTCAAAAACTCACATGTGACCTCAACTGCTCCCAAGGTGTGAAAGATCCTGCAAGAGGATAAATACTTGGGACTTCTGACCAATCAATTAGAACTGAAGAAGTCTGTTGGATGAGAAACAGAAGAAGAAACGTCTTCTAGAACCCCAGGCAAGTGTAGTTGCCTTTGTAAAGCACCTACCATGTAGCATGCCCCTGATGAATGAAAAGCTATTGGTCAGTAATGGATGAAATAAATGTAGGGATTACTACACGTGGGAATTAATATTAAGCACTCATTTAATTGTTTGGGGAAGCGCCTCCAATGATTGATTAATCAATCAGTCAATCAATTAATTACACCAAACAAGCTGTATCATAAAGTAAAGCTCAACGACTTTGTGATGAAGACATAAATTGCACTATACAGTGATAGGGATAAATAAGGACCACTGAGCCTGGATACATATAACTAGAAGGGACAAATGAATGATTGCACGAATAAACAGGCTAAATTAAATTAACAAGCTATTGCCAACAGAATGAATGAATGAATGTTATCAAAAATGAGTCAAAACACCATGAGAGATAAACAGCTAAAAATAAACAAGGACTTTCATTTATATGATTATAATGAACTCAACTCTCAAGAGAGAAGGCATGGAAGACGGTTAGTTCCTACTCTTTCTGTGGTAATGAAGGCTGGTGCTGTACTTGGCGCTGTCAAGTTTTTCCTCGCCACTGTCGCCAAGATCTTACTCATGAGGGAATTGTTGGCTCTCTGTGATAAAGAGTTTGGTCTGTACCTTGCTCTATATGGAAAGTGTCCTGAGACAACTTTGGTTGTAATTTGGTGCTATATAAATACAATTAATAACATTGGCCATAGTTATTCCTCTGCAACATAAACGAACGAATATACAACAAATGAGACTTGGCCTACTTTAAGGGTGTGCTACTTCTAAATGGCAGTGACTGATAGATAGTCACCCACCTCGGCTCAGACATCAAACAACCATTCACACTTCCTGCACCACTCTCATTCCTCCCCACTGACCCCCCTCCAGCATTCAGAATCTGTGAACAGGATATGTGTCACCTCTTCAAGAGACAGATGATCAGGAAGGCTTCAGGCCCAGACATGCGCATTGCCCTGACCTCTGTGGTTATGAAATCCTTTGAAAGACTGGTGTTGACTGTCTTGTCACAGGCCCCCTGCTGGAACCCCTGCAATTTGCCTACTCTGCAAACAGGTCTGTGGAGGATGCAGTTGACATAGGACTGCGCTACATCCTGCAACACCTCGACCACTCAGGGACATACACAAGGATTCTGTGACTTCAGCTCTGCATTCAGCACCATCATCCCAGAAATCCTTAACTCAAAACTCACTCAGCTCACTGTGCCAGCCTCCACCTGTAAGTGGATCACAAACTTCCTGACAGACAGGAAGCAGCAGGTGAGGCTGAGGAAAATCATATCACAGCACCCACACCATCAGCGCTAGAGCCCCCCTGGGGTGTGTAACACCCCCTTCTCCCTCTACACCAATGACTGCACCTCTGGAGACCCGTCTGAAGTTTGCAGACGACAACGGTCATCTGTCTCATCCGAGATGGTGATGAGTGTACAGACAGGAGGTTGGACAACTGGTTCTCTGGCCCAGCCAGAACAACCTGGAACTGAACACACATTTTTTATTGCTTTTTTGTCCTTGTTGAGCTGTATGTCTTTTTTTTTTCTTCTGTGCAAGTAGATTGAGTGCAATGTCTAAACTGGACACAGATTATTTGTATGTGCACACATACTTGGCAATAAAGACAATACTGATTTCTAAATGGAAACAACGTATGTATTGAGATTGTGCATAGACAGACATAGAGCAGAAGAAGAGATGTGGTAACTGTGTGGTATCAGTATCTGCAGAAAGACAGAGATAGAGAGAGGGCACTGTGCTGTGCCACCACAACCACTCACACTTCAGGCTGCTGTTGTCATGGTTACCAATCTCCACAGATACTATATCTGTACACACACATACATACATACACACTGCAGGCACACATGCACAGACCTGCACAGACACTCTCTCTCTCTCTCTCTCTCTCACACACACACACACACACACACACACACACACACACACACACAGAGAGAGAGAGACACACACACACAATCTATCCAAGAATTTCTACACAGCTCTAGTATATTTTGAGGAACCTTGAGATGTGACAGTAGAGATGCAGAGTGACATTCAGGAGGCTTAGACCAACAGACAGAGATTGATTATGTCACAAATGCATTAAATTTTAGGGTGAAGGCTTGGGTTAAGGTTAGGGTAAGGGTTAGTGAATGTACGTGTGTGTCTGGAGGGGGACGGACCAAGGCCCCAATCTTGAAACACACACACAGACAGAACAGCAGCAGCACACTGTCACACACTCACAAAAATGTGACTTGAATTGAAAAAATAAAAGAAGCAGCTCTACTGCAAACAAAGCCACAATGTCTTCCCCAGCGTGCACCAGGACTGAGCACCTGGGCAGAAACCCTTTAAGACAGACAACCAGCCCCTGCTAAAAAAGAAAGCAGGAAACAGGCAGATACATTAAAACCAAATGTCTTACCTGGTGAGAAAGGGTGATGTGGCAGTACAGTAGATGGACATGGAAAGAAAAGACAGGAAGAGAAACTGTTAAATATGAGGTTTAGCATACTTAGACATTCTAAATAAAACAACAGTGGCAACTTGAGTCAGGTCAATATGACAGAATCGTATCTGAAATTTAGGAACTTAGAAGGGAACTGGAGCCTCTAGCCGCAGCAGAAATGAGGCAGTAACTAACCCTACACCCCTGAATTTTTTTTCGGCCTCAACTGAACCTTCATTCATATATGCTGTAGGCTACTCACAACATATTTTGATCTGGAAAATAGATGGAGTTCAAGTTTACATTTGAATTATTGGAATACAACAAGTGTTGAGTGTTTCAAGCCAATTGTTGGAGTAATTAATGATAGTACACAGATAAATAACAGTATATAGATGAATAAATAAGTAACTCAAAGACCAGTGGAAAATGTTATTTAACCAATACTTCAATTAATGAACAAAAACAGTTGATAAATACATAAATATCTCAAAGACCAGTGGCAAATGGCCTCTAAGAAAACTTGATTTAACTCCTACTAAAATTAATTCCAATTCATAATCATTACTGTATATTGTAGTTCTTCCTCCCCTTCATGGCATTATTACACCATATATCAGGTCTCATATCCATTCATTATCATTTAACACCTCCTTTCAAGCTTGAGCTGGAGGACTGCTTACTCTTTAGTAGTGAGTTTCAGCTTCACTGCACCCCATTGAACCAATGTATTAACATAAATGAACACAAAATGAAATGTTCAGAAGCATGCACTTCCAGGCCCCAAATTTTGACCCCTGAATTTACCTTGATTCACTTAGTACAGTGTATAATGAGCATACTTATGTTATTTGGATGTACCAATGGATCATATAAAACCTTGAATGATTATTATTGCAATATTTCATGGGTCAAACCACAGATTGACTGGCCTAATAGCATTAACAGCAGATGATGTAATGTTGTAATGTAACCAACATAAACAACACTTAACACCTCTCTGACTCTGAAAAAGAACTCAAGGTAACTGAAGGTTAGGTTTATTGCAGGGCTGCAGGCTGGATAGCAAGTATTTACAGAGGTGTTCATTTGTGTCCAACCAGAGACTTTAACAAGGACAGATCACGAATTAAGCTCATCACTACACCAACTACACAAAGCCATGGGACTGCAGCCGGACAGCTCAGTTATTCTCACTGCTGTGGACAGCTTCAACTGAACTATTTTCTCAATCATTTACACGCAACACTCAAACGACTGCAAAAAATTCAAGACAAAAAACAATAAGAACAGAGCATCCTCTAAATATTGAACATACTTTTTTGAAGACAATGATGTGCTACTTGCATCTCAAAGGGTCCATGAGTGACCACAGAGTTATTGAATCCAAAGAATTAGACAGTGTCTTTGGGTGTTGTCATGTTCTATCCAGATATCCACAGCGGAAAAAAGTGTTAAACCTCTAAGGCAACAAAAAGTCTTTGCCTCCTGATTAGTAGAGATTGTTAGGGAACTCTGTGGACACTTCTGAAGACAGAAAAAAAAAAAAAACTACAAATATTTTGGGCTAAATATTTTGTTTAGGTTATGTTCTGACTTTTGGGATGTGTGTGATTTTATGAAAATAATGATAGAGGACCAGAGCCAGGATAAAAAGCTTGCTTTTACAACCCTGTTTCCAAAAAAGATGGGGTGGGGTCATGTTAAGCACTCTGTTACACATATTTGGGAGTTTTACGTTTCATAATGTGCCAAACATTTTCAATGGGTGACAAGTGGGGACTGGAGGCAGGCCAATTTAGCACCCGGACTCTTTTACTACAAAGCTATGCTGTTATACTACATGCAGAGTGTGGTTTGGCATTGTCTTGCTTAAATAATAAAAAAAGCTGCTTGGCAGCATGTGTTGCTACAAAATCTGTATATATCCTTTAGCATTAATGATGGCGTCACAAGTGTGCAGGTCACCCATGCCATGAGCACTAATGCACCCCCCTACCATCATGAATGCTGGCTTTTCAGCTGTACGTTGAGAACAACCTGGATGGCTCCACTCCTCTTTAGCCTGGAGGGCGCAGAGTCAACAATTTCCAGACAGAATTTCAAACTTTAAGTATTCAGAAAACAGGATAGTTTTCCACTTCACCTCAGTCCATCTTAAATGAGCTTGGGACCAGAGAAGGCGGCAGAGTTTCTGGATCTGGTTTATATACAGTTTCCTCTTTGCATGGTAGAGTTTCAACTTGTATTTGTGGATGCAACGAACTGTGTTCACAAACAATGGTTTTTGGAAGTGTTCTGAGCCCATGCAGTGATCTCCATTACAGAGCCGTGTCTGTTTTCAATGCAGTGCCGTCTGAGGGCCGACGATCACGGGCATGCAATATTAGTTTTCAGCCTTATCCCTTGCATACAGAGAGTTTAATACCTTTAATTACATTATTAACAGTGAAGTGTTGCACTATTTGTTGCACATTCTTTCACATAGTGGTGAACTCCTTCCCATCTTTACATCAGAAAGATTCAGCCTTTCTGGGAAGCTGTTTTTATACCCAATTATGTTTCAATCTGTTGCAACAGTAACCTTGCCAGTTAAAGTAATCAATTGTGAGATGTGCATTATATAAATCTTTCAGGTTTTTTTTGCCACTGTCCAAGCTGTTTTGAAACGTGTTGCTTTCTTAGTTTTTAGCATTTGATGTGTTGCCTTCGTGCTATTTTCAACTAAATATGGGATTTCAATGTTTTGCAAATCATCACATTCTGTTTCCATTTATGCAGGCTCATTGTGACCACAACAGCAGCCAGTAAAGCTCAGTGTCAATACACTGTGCATAAAGTGTTTTTGGATATCTCACACCTGTGCAGCAGGCCCTGTTAGAGAGCTAAATAAGGCAGTACACAGCTCAGTTTTGACTGAAATGTCCTAGTTGTTCAGTAAATCATGTTGTCCCTCTATATTTTATTATGTCCTGGGCAACTTCATTGTCTACAGTTATTTGACAGTTAAAACCCCTCTGATTCTGAGCCTCAACCCTGTTAGCAGCAGTAGAGCTTTGTCCCCCTCTTGTGGCCGCAAACTAACATGCCCACTACCCAGTCAAACAACATCTATAAAAAAAAAGCATTTAGTCCAGGAGTTCCCAAATATTTCAACACACCTGATCCATGAAATAGAAACAATGTCATCACAGACCATCTGACCCCAGTTTGTGTCAGAGGAAGAGGGTGAAACCACTCTTCAACTATTTTATAATGTACAAATTACACAAAGTAAATTCAGAAATCCCCTTCTCACTCTGAGAGCATTTGAAATCCCCTTGGAGTCCTTTTATGGGCTCTGGAGTCCAGTTTGGGACACATTAATTCAGGTATTCATTCACTTTACTCAGTGATTGTTTAAATATAGTATCAGAACCACTTCCAAAAAAAGCTCAATATGAAGTGCTTTAGAAAAAAAAACATTAGAGAGTAGAGAGAGTAAAAGCAGAAAAAAGCATGTCATAGGCAGAATAAGGACCAATGAATAAGTATAGATTTGAAGATGAGTGTGTGATGTGTTGCAACAGGGAACCTGTTCACAGTGAAGACAGAAACAGAACAACACACCCAGCTGTCAGTCCTATATCACAGAGGAGGGCTGACTCAGCAAGATGCCCTTATGATGTCATTGCAGTTTTCTCAGCTTGGTCTTAGAGATGACAAATTTATAAAAAGAGCCTGAGCACTGACCGGTGTGAAGGTGCTATTGCAATGCAAGGATTTATTATGATTAGAGCATACCAGTGAAGGACTCTACCTCTACCTCCTGAGCCGCAGTTGCCCCTCTCATTGGGGCAGTTGTCCACTTATTAGAAGGTCGGTGGTTTGATCCCTGGCCTCAGCAGTCTACATGTCGAAATATCCTTGGGCAAGATACTGAACCCCAAGTTGCTCCAGATGCCTTGCATCGGTGTGTGAGTGTGTTAATGTTCATAATGTGCAGGTGGATTAGCTACCAAATGTGAATACAGGCTTGTTTTGAGTGCTATATAAATGCAGTCCATTTACCCCATTGTAATGCAAGAAATTATTATTCTATGCCAAAGTGAAATGCATTTGAGAGGGGCAAAAGGTGCTTGAAAACTCACAAATATTTTTACACAGTGGTAAAAATAATAGATTTTATGGATCTTGCACTTGGATGTGGCAAAATGGTTTGATAGCATTCCCTACAAAATTTAAAAGAAATATCCATCGCAGTTCGCTTCACCAAGATGTAGCAAATTTGTCATGTCATGTATCATGTCTTGACTTACAAAAAGCCTCTTTGGACCATACCTTAACTCAACAGGAAGTCAGCCATTTTGAATATACAAAGCAATTTTGGTGCAGTTTTTACTATTTAAAAGCGTTAAACAAACCTCCTAGAGAATGAATCACAACAACATTAAATTTGGCCTGTGCAACACCTTTGTTGTTAAAAGCTTGAGTTTTTTTTTTTTTTTTTTTTTTGCTTGGGGTGGCCATGGCAACACAGCAAGTTTAAATGTTTAGAAAGGAAATTTGAATGTGCCCCACAGTTCATATATTTGATACGAGCCCCAATCAGAAAACATCTAAATGTCAATATTTAGCACCAGGTACCAGCACTGGGCGGATGAATTAAACTGCTACTTCAACAGATTTGATTCTCTCCCCACCCCCTCTGCCCCCCTTCCTGCTCCCCCCTCTTCACACATCTCCAGCCCAGAGGCCACTCCTCCCCTCCCCAGACCACCTTCACCTGCACCCTGCCCCCCCACACCCACACGGACTGTTCCAACACCAGCCCCCCTCCGCCCCCCACTCTCTGCAGCACACCCCAGTCCCCCCCTCACTCCCCCCCCTCCATCACATCAGGCCAGGTGAGGAGGAAATCTGTAGGACCAGACGGCATCAGCCCCAGGCTGCTGAGGACCTGTGCGGGCCAACTCTACAACCTGGGCCTCAGCCTGGAGAAGGTCCCTGTCCTGTGGAAGACCTCCTGTTTGATCCTGGTTCCTAAAACAACACACACAAAGGAACCGGCCCACTACAGACCTGTCGCCCTGACCTCCCACCTCATGAAGACCATGGAGAGGCTTCTCCTCAGCCACCTCCGCTCTGTGGTGAGCTCCACCCTGGACCCGCTGCAGTTTGCCTACAGGCCCAACATCAGGGTAAAGGACGCCGTCATCTACCTGCTGCAACGGGCGTTCACCCATCTGGAGACCGCCGGCTGTGCTGTGAGGGTTATGTTCTTTGATCTCTCCAGCGCTTTCAACACCATAAGACCAGCACTGCTGAGGGGGAAGCTGGAGGACGCTGGAGTGGATGGACATCTTGCTGCCTGAAGCATTGTCCACAGTACATGCGCAGTTGTTCTTATTAGCACCCTTATTGTTCTTAATTTGCACTTTATTGTTCCTATTGTTCTTATTTGCACCCCCATTTGCTGTTTGCACCCCCCTTCTGTAAGAGTGATAAAGTTTAATCTAATCTAATATTTAGTTAGTCACAGTGCAATGTTCGCAACAGGAATGTAATTTTTATACTTTGATGTGCTCCTCCAACTGGGTTGACCAGATCCCACCTTAAAGGTTCTCAGAAAAGCTTTAGAACCTTGATGATGCTTTATTGTGAAGATTGTGAGTTTTCATTAAACAGCACTGCCTTGGCAGCATGGTGAATTTCAATGTTTCACAATAAAGTTGTTGCTGAGGGATGAGGGATGCTTGAAAACCTGGCACACATGGCAGAACTGGCACAGATTGATATCTGATATGGGTCTCAGGATTGGGTGTGACAAAATGGCTCGATAGCATGCCCTACAAAATTTCAACAAAGTTGACCACGCAGCACGTTTCACATGTATAAAATACGATGGACACATGTCTCATGTTTAGCCTTTTGGAGCCATACCCTAAACCAAGGAAGGAAGTCGGCCATTTTGGGAATTTACTATGAAATTTTAGAGTAGTGTTTACCATTTCCAGGCATTGTACTTTAACGAACTCCCCCAACAGAATTAATCAGATCCACTTTAAATTGGGTCTGTGCAATATAAAAACCTTCACAGTGAAAAGTTTGCTTCTTGTTAGTTTCTGGTGAACGGCGTGATATTCACCATGAAACAGGAAGTTGTTGTAACTTGAGTGTGGTCAAATCTGCCCCAAAATACATATTTTATATTTTGATGTGCTCCTTCTAGCAGGTTGACCAGATCGACCTGAAAAATGCCTTGATAATGCTATATTGTAAAGCCTGTGAGATTTCACTTAACAGCGTTACAGTGGTGGCATAGCAAATCAGTGTTTTGCCATAAAACAGATGGTTATTGCTGATGGTCAAGGGATGCTTGAAAACTCACAAAACCTGGCACATGTGTCAGAAGCAGTGAAAATTGATATCTGATATGGGCTCAGGATTGGTTGTGGCAAAAAAGACTCAATACCACCTCTTACAAAATTTCTATAAAGTAGCCCTGGTTGTATGCAAGATATGGCCTGAATCCAAATCCTGGTTTTCCTCTTGACAAGACCCACTGGAAGTTAAGGGGAATCCCTGTGACAACATCAAGGATATAAGAATCAATGTATCATTTTAAATTACTGTACCATTGTGGTTTTAAGGGACTGCTGTTGCTGCTGTTAAAGTCCTGTTGTTGCTACCTCAGTCATTGTGCTTGCTGCTTGTTTTGGTGTGCTTAGTACGTTAATACGTATTGATTGCTTGTCCTACATCATCAGGCTTTGCTTTGTTTTGAGTTTTTTGTCACTGTAAGCTTCACTTTATCAGTTAAAATACTAGTGCCATGACTGATGAACTCTGGAGTTTACATGCCAGGTCTCTGTGTGAAGTTAGTGTGTCTTTCAACAGACCCCTCTGCTTTGCTTTGAGTGCCTTTCTCTCGATCTCTTACACTATCCCACACATACAAACACATACACATACACATACTCGCACCTTTAAAAGGCACCACACACACGCACACGCACACGCACACACACACACACACACACACACACACACACCCTCCACTGGGCTTCTCATATCACTCCGATATCAAGGCGTACAGTCTTGCAGTCCTGCAGTCCTGCAGTCTTGCACTCTTGCAGTCTTGAACCTTGCGTGACAAAACCACTGACATGGTCACGTCCGCCTTCTTGCCATCTTGCCCTCTCCCTCCCTCCCTGTTCCTCTCTGTCCCTCTCTCTGTCTCACTGACTTGCACAGAATCACACACACACACACATTCAAAAGCATGACATGCTTGCTTGTTGCCTTTATTTTGGTATTGTAGTTGCTTGTGTTATGGCTGCCGGTGCAGTAGTTGGGCGATACATTATTAATGATTGAAAGATTACGGATTGTTGATCAGTATTGCTAAAGCTACACTATAAAGTGAGTATCCAAGGTTTGGACATTGAGATCGTGGGGGAGTACAAAAAGCTGGGTATCCACCTCAACAATAAACTGGACCGGTCCACCAACACAGATGTCCTGTACAGGAAGGCCCAAAGTCATCTCCATCTGCTGAGAAGACTGAGGTCCTTTGGAGGGTGTAGGACACTGTTAAAAACTTTTTATGAGTCTGTGGTTGCATTCGCAGTCTTTTGCGCAGTGGTCTGCTGGGGCTGTGGAAGCTCTGAGAGGGACAGAAAGAGACTGAACAAACTGGTCCGGAGAGACAACACTGACGACGTAGGTGAGAGGAGGATGTTAGCCAAGCTGACATCTATCGTTGACAACCCCTCTCACCCCTTGCATGACACAGTGGGGGCCCTCAGCAGCTCCTTCAGCAACACACTGCTGCATCCACTATGTAGGAAGGAACGCTACCACAGGTCCTTCATACCAACAGCTGTCAGAGTGTTCAACTCCAGCATTGCTTAATTCAGCACTGGGACTATATTCAGACTGTATTCTACTGTGACACATACAGTATATATTAAATACTGTGCACTAGTGTAAATGCTGTACTTACTTTATCTTTTATGTAGTCCTTTGTATAAAATGTACATATATACTCAGCTTTTATTTTGTATTTATTCAGTTGCTATTTTTTTCCTACTGCTATTGCCTGCTGCCTGTAACACTCACATTTCCCCATCTTGGGATTAATAAAGTCTTATCTTATCTTATCTTATCTTATCTTATCTTCAATTCTCTGGGAGAAATTTGTTAAAGCACCTATACATAACAGCACCTATAAAAAATTACTACCACACCAAATTCAAAATGGCCAACTGTGCCATATTCATCATAATTTTCCAAGCCTATAAACACATTCATCTTTTACTCAAAGTGGATTTTCCGCATTTCATGTCTCCTCAGCACATTAAACACTCAACAACACAGCCCCCTGCGTTGTCTCAAAGCAGCGCTGTTTATTATCTGAATCCCTGCTGACCATGTCCACCCTAACCACTACAAATTTGTACAGCTCTTTCTCATCACAATTTCCAAAATCATTAAGGAAGACGACGACACTTAGTCCAGTCGTTAATGATAGCACTGAACTATTGTATATGTCTAAGTGAGCAATGGGAAATTAAGTTGATATTATGAATAAACTTCTCATAATTTTCAGTATCAGATAATGCTAATGGACAACTCATTCTGATCAGAAAATGACAGACAAAACAGACACTGATTAATGACTGCAATATTAAACTTAAATAAATGTGATGCCGTCCAGGTTTAGAATAATAAGTGTAATGTAGAGCTGATTCATGGCCCATTGTGATGACAATTTAGCATAGAGATTGACCTTTAAAGAATTCTCCCGGGAGCTGAAGGCTCTCAGTCCCTAAGAGTCAATTTGTAGTTAAAATCCAGCTTTCCCTCCTGAATGACACTCACACTGGAGAGAAGAAATCTCCGCCCGAAGAGGAAATTGTCCAACATCTACAGATCATGACCATGAACAGGTGATTCATGGAAATAATTAAATAAATGTACAACTCAGCAATAGCACAGGACAGGAGCAGAAAGGGAGTGGAAGAGGAAAGTTTGAGCAACCTCCATCTACATCAGGGGTGAGGAACCTCTGGAACCTTCTGGGCCATATACATGACCATTTGATCACCACACGTGAGGCCATTCATAAGTTAAAAAAAGCAATTAACACTGAAAGAAATCACATCATTGCAACTTTCAACAAAGCAAAAGTAGATGCTGAGTGTAACGCTTTCCAAGAAAAATTGAGAAACGGCTACTTTAAGTATTTTAAGTATTTTAAGTAAAAGGCAAGCAAGTGTTTGTGGGGATGCATTCACTCAAAAAGACATTCTCAGGAGCCATAACAGCTCAAAAAATGCCCAACTGGATGAGCTGCAAGGACAAATGTGTTTGGTTAAAGTTCTTCACCAGAGTCTGGGTACCCAACAAGCATCAAGATCACATTCTGACAAAGGCAGTGTTATGCAGGCAAGTTTTGTGGTGAGTGAACTAAAAGCTAGGAAGGTGAAACCTCAATCAGAAGGAGAATTTGTGGAGGTGTGCCTTGTTGAGGAGCTGAGAAGCTGCTAGCACCAGACTAGAAGTATAGTTGTTCCAAAGTCTTAGTTTGTCTGAAATAATTCATGGAGATAAAAGGAAAACATGTCGTGGAACTCAGTAATACCAAGTGGCTGAGAGATTTGGCCTTCATGGTGGGCTTTACCAAGTACCTCTCAGAGCTGAACCTCAAGCTCCAGCCAGCTTCTCAGCTCTCTGCTTTCAGATGTGAAATCATTTGAAACAAAATTAAAGCTGTGGCGAGTGCAACTTAACGTAACACTGTGTATTTTCTTACTCTATTAGAAGAAGAACCTCCTATGAGATCTGAATATGCTGGCACGTGTACAAAACTCCTTCAGAAATTTGGTGGTTTCAGGAACTGAACACATTTGCTATGCCGTTTAATGTGGAACCAGCTGATGTGCCTGACAACCTACAACACAAAATCATTGTGCTACAAAGCAACAACCACAACTGAGAGCAGTTCTTTTCAAAATTGACTAAAAAACTATTTAATGAGATGCCTTACAAGAGAGAAGCAGTTCCAGCCATTGCAGACGTTAGTATGTTACAGGTGTTCAATAATTTAATTTCGTAGGATCTTCTAAAAATTTAAATGGCCTGTGACAGGAAAAAGGTTCCCCATCCCTGATCTAAGCCAAGCCACACTCTACCCCCACCCAGCTTTCTCTGAAAATCTTGTTTTTGCTGTCCTCCAATGGTTTAACATGCCACCTTGCTGTGGTCATTTACAGATGTACTCCAGGACCTCTATCACATTTAAATGTTGAGAACTGTGATCCAAAATGAGGGATGTTTGAGGACGCAGCCAATGGAGACATCAGGGAGCACACAGACTCTGTCAGCGGCTGTATTAGTAAGTGCATTGACGATGCCATTCCAAAAGCTACAATCTGCACCAACCGCAACCAGAAACCCTGGGTCAGCTGGGAGATCTGCGCCAAACAACCTGTGGTCTATCGCCTTCAACTCAGGGGACCCTGATGCCTACAGATATGACCTCCAGAAGTCCATCAGGGAAGACAAGAGGGACTACAGAAACAAAGAGCTATTACTAAAGCTCTTTGTTGACCTAAATGCACCATCGAGAGCTTGGTGACAAGCTGTATCACTGTCTAGTATGGGAACTGTTTTGCCCACAGCCACAAATCACAGCAGAGAGTGGTGAAAGCAGCACAGCGGATGACTGGAATGGACTCCCTGCCATGCAGGACATCTTCCACCACTGGTGCCTGCAGAAGGCGCACAGCACACAGACAATTCTCACACAGACTGCACGTACTCCAAGACTCGAGGGCAATTTCTGCCAACGGGCCATTAGGCTTCTGAATTCATAAATCTAATCTTGCACTATTAACCATGACTACTTCTTAATCAGAATTTACACACTTAATGTGCAATAATGTTAGAGAATACCGTCTGAACTCTTTACATCAGAATGTATTGTTATACACATGTTATGTATAGAATGACTGATACATACAATCGTGCAATATTCTTGTACACACTTGTCACTTTTACTTTTTAATCCAGTGTCATCGCTGTGATGAGCTGTTTTTCCTCATCCAACACAATTCATTGAACAGTTGACCCTGTGACCCTGTGTTAACCTCTGAGTCGGCTCCAGCTCAAAATATTGCCTGCTCTGGACGCAGAGCTCAGAATGAATGATTTTCCATGATAAATAGTGTGAATACAACATCTTCATAACAAAAGTATAGATATACAGATACAAATCATTCTACATTATTGTGTGCATTGTGTTTTATGAAACACAAGTCACGTGAAGTTTTACAAGTCACATGCTCCTTGCATTTATGGATTTTGTGTGAAACTGCATGGTAAAATGATCTTAAAGTAATCCAGACATATAGGTGGAGATTCACAATGGAGAGTCCATTCAAAAATACTAATGTGATGTAGAAATGATGATATGTTAAAGGCAGAAAATGTAGGTTTATAGATACAAATCTCTCCGCATTTATTTGTACATTGTGTTTTATGAGTTACATAACTTGACATTTGCTTGTGAATATTTATGAGAGTGTTTCAATTTTGACCTTTGGGATTAAAACAACAGAAACTGTCTATGGTAAATGCACTGCATTTATATTGTGCTTTTCTTGTCTGACGACCACTCAAAGCGCTTTTATAGCAAAAGTCTGCATTTACCCATTCAAACACACATTTGTACAATGGTGGCTTAGCCATCTGCTTATTATGAGTATTAACCATTTACACACACTTGCACACCGATTGCACAGCACCGGGAGAAGCCAGTGATCGCATCACCAACCTTCTGATTGGTGGACGACTGCTCCACCTCCTCAGCTGCAGCCACCCAGAAATGTGACATTTGTGTTTGTTTCATGTGTGGAATTTTACAGTCTAGTTATCATTCAACACACATCCAATGTTTTCAGCTTTTCAGTGGGAGCTTCAGTAGATTTTAAGTCACATGCACCATGGTTTATCTTGTATCGCAATGTGGGTGTCGTTCCCACAACATCATGACTAATGTTGCTCTATGATCATCATGGCAGCTGACTAATCACATTTTTTGTGACGTTACAGCTTTGTGATTTGTGTGCGTGCATTCATGTTTTGTTTAACCTCACAAAAAAGTGGTTTAGATAAAAAAAAAAGCTAAGAAACAAGTTGCAATAAACCAGAATGAACACTCTTGGTTAAAGTCATTTCTCTTCTTGCATCTGACTGATGCGCTGTCTGCTCTTTGGCTGTGCAGTTTAACATTGTCATCAAAACAAATGCCTGTGCATTCATTACAACTGGTGAATAAAGTGGTTCTGATTCTGACATGTAGTACACAAAATAAATTGTTGGTGGTGTTATGCTGACTCAATATGACAAAGGCTATAGTGTTGTTCTGTAATGCAGTTTTTCCCCAAAACAGCTCCTGCAGGCAGACAGTGGAGGAAGAGCAGCAAATGAAACCACTCGCTCCAATATTCCTACATCCATCACCAGCCACATTAGCTGAATGAGGGAAAAATACTCCATTACACATCAGCATTTAATATTTCATATAAACCACTAATATTAAGCTTAGGGAGGTTGTTGTCCCACATTCATTTATGAAGTGAAAGTTCCCTGTACATGCTGTCATAGCTGAAGAGATCAGACCAAAATTCTTTCAGGCTGTCTAACATTAGAATTTTATCTGGATCAAATTATCTGATTCATTTAGAAATGTGAGAATTTTCTAAGAAGCGGTGCTTTGGTGCAGTAATCACAACTCTAAAACCAACTCCATGCCTAACACTCTGAACATGTCAGCAAAACAGTCTGTTTTATTTGGCAGCTGTTACCAACTGACTAACATGCTCAAATGTAGTGTGTAAAGTACTCCATTAGCACACACTAAATCAATAAATCTCTGAACCGTTTTTTTTTCCAAATCCACGAAAAGGTGGCATCGCCAATGCAGTTCAAGTGTTGATTCAGTTTCTCCATTGGCCAAGACACTGAGTTTAAAAAGTTTAAAAAGGTAATAGGAAAAAGTAAAAGGATAAATTTGGATAAATATCTTTTTCAAGAACATCCGATTTGCTGTGAGAGAAACATAACTATACATGGCAACACTTAAGGTGCACTGATCAGTGCATTAAGGGATGCACTGATCCCATCAGCTGTATTGGTATCAGAGCCGATACTGACCTTACAAGTAGCAGGTCAAATCTGGATGATATACTCTTCAAAAACACATCCTGACTTTTTTTTTTCTTGGTTTTAATGGAAACAATTGACCCCGAAATGCAACTCACCACATATACACCACATGCACGAAATTTCTTCTCTTACTGAGAACCATGAGCAACTGTCAGAGCAAAAGGAGAGGGGAGATGCCCTGTGGCACACTGCTGAGCAGCATGCATACAGCATGTTATATTACAATCTAACAGATTTGTGTATATTTCTTGCTTTCTCCCCAATAGTCTGAATTTTTGCTGCTGCATGGTGCTGCTCTGTCTTGTCTGTCTGTGTCCTCTTTAGATGCCGTGATGTTATCAATTATGAACTAGATTTTCACTGCATGAGAAAATGGACGTGTGTGAAAAGTGTCAGATGCATGAGTCAGTGTAAGACAGCTGGCAGAAGAAGTTTTGTTGCCAAAACCTAACCAAACTGAAAACAAAAAAAACTTGATAAATTAAGTCAACTCTAAGCAGTGGCAGTTACCAGAGTCCTGCCATTCAGCCACTGGAAGTGCTAGCTACCACTAGCTGCCACTGCCACTCTGCTGCAGTTTCCATGGGAACGCTGCCATCGAGGCACTCTTCATACAGAAGTGGACATGTTAGATAGCTGCCAAGAGGTACGCATTAGATTAGATTTACATTGGGAAATTATATTGAACTAGTGTGGTCCCTCCTTTTCCATTATCTGAAATTGTGAATCTGTTGTGTTTTTTGAAATGTCGTGTTTTATGAAAAACTGTTGTGTATTGTGAAATGTGACTGTGTTTTGTAAAATGTCTTTTGTGAAATGTCTTTTCTGAAAAGTTGTGTTTTGACCCTCAGGGCCACCGTAGTTGTTAGATAGAACACAGTGATGGATTTAAGGTGCACAGCAGGTTAGCATCACCAGTGTGAGATCTTTCTCTCACCAACCAAACAGCAAAACAGTGCATCTTTTAATAAATACTGCATGCATTCACGCATTAAGGTACCAGTGATGCTAAAGCATAGGATAGCTTTTGAAGACGATCTTCAAAATTAGCCCCAGAGCATCACGCAGATAGGAAAATCTTAAACTCCTTTTCCACTGCCTCAGTATAGTATGTTGTAACTGCACCATAATCACACTACGTATTTCCACTTGAAGCTCACGGCAGGGGGGTAATAGTGTTGACATTGTTTGCTTTCTTTCTGTCTCTTTGGAGGGGAACCAAAACTGTAATTGTCTCCAATCTCAACCGCACTATGTCATCACTGTAAGGTGGTTGGTTAAACATGTGTGGTCATAAGTGCAGGACAGCAAAATGTGGGTGTCCACCTGTATGGAAATTAAACACCAGACAACATTGGCCTGTCAACGTTCAGTGCAGCACTCAGCTCTGGTCCTGCAGCAGCCTCAAACACATCTCCAATCTCCACACTGCAGCCTGCCTCAGATAGTACAAGGTCAATGCATTTCATCTGGATTCACTTCATAGTTATGGTGAAGTACACATGATTTATGAAGGATTATGCAACTTAATGAATTTCATTGCATAATGACAGTAAAATAAATCCAACTATGCCTGGAGGAAAATACATAACACAGAAGGAATTCAGCCATTCATCCATATAGCTTCAAGTCCAAAAGAGAGAAAAGTGCAATAGTACATATACTGAGCCACAGGTCAGGAGTTGTGGAGTTGTGTGAGAACAGGTTACTTTGTCCTCTAAAATATATCCCAGCTAGAGCACCTTCTATACTACTATGTCTATGACAGTTCGGTATCTTCTTATCTTTATGGCAACACAGTCAGTGCTTTGTGTCAAGGTTAGCAGCAACTTCATATTATGCTTCAGAAGATTCCAGATTTAGTCTTGAATACTTGGATACTGGCCTTTTTTCACTGGCTTTACTGGCTGACTTTTACTGACTCCTGTATAACCAAAAAAGTAGCTATTCAGTGTAAAACATAGCCTTCTGAAACAGGCACTTGAGGTGAAAAACAAGTCATTTAATTTCAGTATGCATGAATGAGACACTGTCTTAAAATTCTCAAGATGCTCTCAGTGTTATATGAACTTCTACATGAGTCTTTAGTGAAAGGACATGGAGGAAACATGGCAGAGAGCAAGAGCTCTGATTAATGTCCTTAACAGAATTAACACACTGCTACCAGTCCATGACTGCAGAAGATGGCTCCATTTGCATGAATTTGAATTATGCCATGGTCCAGTGTGTCCTGCCAATGTCTGTCATTTCCACCCTCAATAATGGATGTGCAGGCTTTCAGGGAACAGAGGTTCTGACCCCTGCTTCCTCGTTGTTGACTGCCTGTGAATCATCTCCTGGGAATTGACATTGTTATTATGAATCATCCTGGCTAAGAACCTCGGCAGTTTGATTCACAGTGCTTTTAAGAAGAAGCGTCCATCACCTCTGACTGTATTTTTACAAAATAAATTTCTGGTGTTTGGTACTGACATGCAAATCAAACTTCAGAGTAGTATACTGTGGAGTCTTTCATCAAAGTGTGAGCACTCTGTCCGGAGGAAGCTGGAATTACCAGCATTACATGCTCTTCCTCCCTTTTCTATTTAGATTATTTGTTGTCAAAGATGACAGACATGGTCAGTATCCTTGTGTGTTTGTCGTTCTTTGTTCATTTTGTTGCTAATCAACCTGCACACCTGCAGCCAAGCAGCAACCTTAGGGGCTGAAAAATGATGCCAATGTAGAAGTGTCAAAAAGTGCACTTCCTCAAAAGGCCACTTGAGGCTGGCAACAAAAGTGAGTGAGTGAGTCAATCCTCATTGACCCCCACGCTAAAATGGCAACTTTATAGCAGGAAAAAAACTTTTTCATTCACAACAACTGTATGTGGGGTGAATTTTTGTATGTAATGTAACTCATTTGTTTAAACTATATTAAGACTTAAACGTAAGAATAAGAGACAGGTAGTATCTCAAAAGCTGCTCTTTTGGCTATGTGTAACTTTTAATCATGCAAATTGTACATGTACCACTTAAAGTACATAGTACTCTATTTCAATAATCTCTATTGAAACCACATAGCAAAATCATAATTGCATGCTCCATGAATTCCACTCAAGAGAATTGAACAAAAAATACTGCATGGCAGGACTGCATAGTCATGTTAGTTCCTGTATATCCTGAATTTTATAGTTTGAATTTCGTATACTGCACCACTGTTCAAAAAACTGGCAACTTTCAGAAAACTGTGTTGTTGTCTTTCCTGCACATATTGCCAGCAGTGTGTCCTTTTGGATTCCCTCTCCTCAGGAGAAGTGAATGATATATGAAGTGAAAGGCATCTCATCCATCACTGCTACTATCTCACTGGCCCAACAGAGGCTTTACATTCTGCACAGGCTGTGCAGGAATCAACAACACTATACTGTGGTTTGTCATCATCATAAGAAAAAAGAATCACTTTCATCTCCCAAACTAAAATATTCTTAGATGTAGCTAGATTCAATGTAAAGATGCAGAGGTATAGTTAGCAATTAGGGTTGAATATTTAATTGTATATGACGACGATCACGGCTGTGAAAACTGCATGTGTTGTGAAGTATTAACATTTCAGGTCCAGGTTGTCTTAAAAGCCAGCCAGAGTTTCGAGTACATTTTAAGTATAATGTGGATTTTGGAGATTCTTTATTTCAGCGATTACTCCATCATACACAGGATAATGTCCTGGAGAAAGGTCAGGTTCATGCTTTTGACAAGGAGTTTAATATTTCACAACAGAGTGTGGATGAAGTGGAAGAGTTTCCATTATTGTAGTGGTGAAAGTCTTCAGAGTTGAGAGGCCTTGCACAGCTGAAATATTCATTCCTCCACTGGAGTGTGACAGAGATTTCCACTGAGATGTGAATTAAACATGTGTGTGACAGAGGAGGGAAAGAGAGACAGAAACAGAGAGACAGACAGAAGCTAGGGTTATATTCAACTGTCAGTCAGCTCAATCTGCTATTAGTGTAGAATGTGATGCATTATGCATGTTATTTGGGATACCAAAAGGTCCTGTTACTGATAAATATAAAAGAAAACTCTACAAAATGTTAACATTGTGTGCAAGAAAATGTGTTCTCTTGAATTGAAATGGCCAAAGTCTAATTAAAGATATATTGGCATAAATTCATATTTGAATGAATGTGTGTCTTTGGATTATTTGACTTGTAAATTGCATTGCATGACATATTTTGCAGAACACAATTCCTGAGTCATTTGCCTGTTTGTATATTTGAATATGTGAGCCAAGACTGTTTTGTTTAGTTTGTAATGTGATGTGTGTTGTCATGTTTTGAATCAAAAAGTCAATTAACAAACATTGGGGAAAAGGACAAAAAGAACAAAAGAAACGGTCACAGCAGGAATTAATTTGCTTGAAAACATTGTGTAACTCTTATTAGTACCCAGCAGCTAGTTTGATTGGACCATATAAAAACCATTACAAAGCTGCAACATTAGTGGCCTACTGGGTAGTGAGGTCGAGGCTACTACAGATAAGAGTCATACTCAAGCACAGCAGTTGTGAATTTTTTACTTTAGATAGGTAGATAAGACTTTATTAGTATCACAGTGGAGAAATTTACTAACATACCAGAAGTAGTTATTGTGGTTGTATGCACAGTAGAAATGCAGCTACCTGTACACTAAAGACACTGGCAGCGCTGACGGCAAATGCAGGTAGCAGTGCCTGCTTAGCCCTGTGTGAACTGACCACTCAGAGCAGACTGTACTATTCAATAGGAGGCCTTGAAGGATGATTGGAGCCAAAAAGAAGACTTTTACCCAGAGAGAAAAGTGATGTTGCAGCAATAGACAGTTAGAGAAAATATGTTTAAAATATAAGCATGAACCTGAAAATGAGCATAATATAGCCTAATAAACGAGTATGTACGTTTCATCTTGTATAGGTTGCTATAGTAGGTTTTAAACTATTTTGATTTTGAGAAAAATAGCAGACCACACTGGTAATGCCACATTTTACTACTTAATGACAGCCTATAAACGAGAGTGTAATGGCGCCACACAAATGATGTGACATACCATGTTTTTATATCTCACAATAAATTAAACCGGTTTGAGCCCATATACCACACTAGCAAAACCGGAAACCGATTTCAACCCACTGCGACCCTTCAGAGGTTGGGCTGGAGGCCAGCAGTGAAGAGAAAACTCCTGCTGCAGTCAGGCTGAATGCTGGAAACAAAGACAACAAATTTGATTTGAACTAAAAAAATGTTTTGGTCAGGAGTTACATCACAGTATCACAAAAATAAAAGACTAGATGAGGACTTTTGTGTTGTTTCAGAAGGCTGGCGTCCTTCAACATCTGCAAAAAGCTGCTACAGATCTTCTACCAGTCTGTGGTAGCGAGTGCCCTCCTGTGCGCAGTAGTGTGCTGGGGGAGCAGCTTAAAGAAAAAGGGCGCAGCACTCCTGGACAAACTAGTGAGGAAGGCAGGCTCTGTCGTTGGCACGGAGCTGGACAGTCTGACATCTGTGGCAGAGTGACGGACACTGAACAAGCTCCTGTCCATAATAGACAATCCTGATCATCCACTGCACAGCACCATCTCCAGGCAGAGGAGCAGCTTCAGTGACAGGCTGCTGTCATTGTCCTGCTCTACGGACAGACTGAAAAAATTGTTCCTCCCCCACGCCGTACGGCTCTTCAACACCTCTCGGGGAGGGCGACAAAAACAATAACCAACACAACAACTCCGAACTCACTACAGACCTACACCACACATGGACACACGCACTACACACCTACACCACGCATGGACACACACACTTTATCACACACACATCCATATGCTGGACTTAACAGAGACATGGCTTGGCACTGACGCACCAGTTGTTCTCACCGAGGCTTGCCCACCAAAATTTAATTTTTTATTTTCGACCAGGAGTGGTAAAAGACGGGGTGGAACTGCCTCTATCACTGAAAACATTTTGAACTCAATTGAAGTCTCTTTTAACAGTTACACATCATTTGGGCATCATGCCTTTGTTTTTAGCAATCCTCCTATTCTTTGTATCACAGTTTACAGACCACCCCACCATCGTCCTACCTCTTTTATCAGTGCATTTTCTGAACTATTATCAATCATACACACCAACTATAACAAAATTCTAATAACTGGTGATTTTAACCTACATGTCGATAATAGCTCTGACGTAATGTCCAATGATTTTTTAAATCTTTTAAGTTGCATGGATTTTAAACAGCACGTCACACAGCCGACTCACAACAGAGGACACACCCTGGACCTGGTCATAACCTATGGCCTGTCCACTGGTGTGTCCTCTGTCGTTGACCTGGCTGTGTCTGACCACTACTGCGTATATTTTAACATCACCAGTTTTAACCACCAGGAGGCCCAGGTGAGAACGGTGAGGAAACGCTACATTACTTCTGAAGTGGCTGCAAATTTTATGGAGATTTTAAAGAGCACTCCTGCAGAAATTTTACCTGCTTCTTGTGATTTTATTGTTGACAATTTTAACAGCAAACTGAAAATAACACTGGACTCTGTCGCTCCACTTTTAACCAAAACCATAAAAACAAACCTACACCACCGTGGATAAATAACGACAAAATCAAAAAACTCAAAAGAAATTGCAGGAGTGCAGAGAGGAGGTGGAGAAAAAGCAAACTGACAATTCACTATGAAATATTACGTGAACAGCTGAAAATCTACAATAACACAGTCAAACTGGCACGAATCTCTCATTTTTCAAGACTCATCACAGACCATAAAAACAACACCAAATTCCTGTTCTCCACCATCGATCGTTTAACTAATAGCAATTTTAAAAAACCCTCCAAACCCCCATCAGATGCCCTCTGTGAGGACTTTGCAGACCACTTCAGAAATAAAATCGATAATATCAGATCCAGTCTTTTACCCCAACAGAATTTATTTTTTAACACACCTGTACCATTACGTTTACCTGAGGAAACACTGGAGAGTTTTGCCCTGGTGGACACAAGGACACTTGGTCGAGCTTTCTCCCAAGTAAACCCAACAACCTGCCTTTTAGACCCAATTCCCACATCACTTTTAAAAACATTTTATGGCTTCTTTGAGAAACAGATTTTAAATATTGTAAATTACTCTCTTCAGACGGGTGTCTTCCCCGCTGCCTTTAAAACATCAGTGGTGAAGCCCCTTCTGAAGAAGAGTAACCTAGACCCCAACATTTTTAATAACTACAGACCTGTGTCCAACTTACCATTTTTAAGTAAAATATTAGAAAAGCTGGTTTTTAATCAATTAAATGATTTTTTTAAATAGTATCAATATTTTGGAGAAATACCAATCTGGTTTTAGGATGAACCACAGTACAGAGACAGCCCTTTTAAAGATTTTAAATGACATTAGGTATAACGCAGATTCACATAAACTCACAGTCTTGGTACTAAGGGATCTAAGTGCTGCCTTTGATACAGTAGATCACCACATTTTATTAAACAGACTGAGATACCTAGTCGGCCTCTCTGGTACTGTTTTTAACTGGTTCAGCTCCTATCTCACATATTTTCGGGTAAGTTTGGATACATGTTCCTCCAGAACACATAAAATAAGTTGTGGGGTGCCCCAAGGGTCAATTTTAGGTCCAATTCTTTTTAATCTATATATGCTTCCCCTTGGGGACGTCATCAGGAGACACGGCATCAGCTTCCACAGTTATGCAGATGATACACAGCTGTACATTGCCGTGTCTCCTGAAGACACAGGGCCAATTGATGCTCTTTTTAACTGTATTTTAGATATAAATTCATGGATGGCAGAGAATTTCCTACAGCTCAACCAGGACAAAACAGAGGTCTTAGTCATTGGTCCTGAAGGCAAGAGAGAGAAACTTTTACCAAAACTACAAGATTTTAAACCAACACAATGTGTGAAGCTGAATTTTATTCCACATATTAAAAATGTAACAAAAATAGGTTTTTATCATCTTAAGCCCATTTCTCTCTCAAGCTAACACGGAGGTGCTGATGCATGCCTTTATCTCCTGTCGTTTAGACTAATGTAATGCCCTGCTCTCTGGCCTCCCCAAAAAGACCATTTCTAACCTGCAGCTATTACAGAACTCAGCCGCACACGTGCTGACGAAGACCAGAGGGCGGGCTCACATTTCACCGATTTTAAAATCGCTGCATTGGCTCCCCGTGTGTTTAAGGGTCGATTTTAAGGTTCTTTTATTAGTTTTTAAATGTCTTAATGGTCTTGGGCCCACTTATTTACCTGACTTGCTTTTATCATATCAACCCTCGCGGGTCCCGAGGTCCTCCGGCACTGGACTTTGAATTATTCCTAGAGTTAATACAAAAACCCACGGGGAGGCTGCATTCAGCCATTACGGCCCTCGACTATGGAATAGCCTGCTGGAGAGCATCAGGACTGCAGAGACTGTTGATGTTTTTAAAAGGAGGCTCAAGACTCACCTTTTTGGTTTGGCCTTTAACTGATCTCTTTTAAACTTTGAATTCTTCTATTATGCTATTTTTACTTCTTATATTTCTTATGACTTGTTCTTAGTTATGCACTTTATCAGTATTACATCTTAAAATCTTATTACTTTTATTTATTGCTTTCTATTTATTAGTTATTTATTTGTCTATTTTTCCTCTACATTTTCAACTTTCTTAAAGCTTTTTTTTTTGTGCATTATACCTGCTTTTATCTTTAATTTATTTGGTTATTTATCTATTTATTTATTTTTTCTTTAGTCTTTTAATTTCTAGCTTCAGTGTTTCCTCATGTGGGGGCCTCCACACTGGGGTGTATGCCCGGTCTGCCAACGGGGGCCGTTGCTTGGAGGCCGCCTGGGCCCGAGGGACTTGGGTGCCTCTGCATTAAGTGCGGAGTCTGCCCCTGTCCATTGGCGTCTGGGTGGTCTCTGTGGCGGCGCTCCCGGTGGCCGCAGGCTGTGGCGCTTCCCAGTGTGGATGGCTCCCATAGGTGTTTCCTCACATGGTTCCTCAGTGCCCTGCCATGTCTCAGCACTGTGTGTGTGTGTGTGTGTATGGGTGTGTGTGTTTTGTGAGTGTTTGTGTGAGCGCATGTGTGTATATCTGGAAGTGGGATATTGTCTGTCATATTATGCTTTTATTCTCTCTGTTGTTGTATTCTTTTATCTTGTGAAGCACTTTGTGTTGCATTTTAAATGGATGAAAAGTGCTATATAAATAAAGTTTGATTTGATTTGACTCCATCACACACACACCTGAATGCTGGACTTTACCACACACACACACATCCACATGCTGGACCCAAGTGTGGACACACCGACTATTGCACACTGTTATTTTGCACAACTGCCCTACTGTATATATATTTAACTGCTCGAATGTTTATCTTGCACTACAGATGTTTATCCTGTATAGCCAAATGTTCAGATGTTTATCCTGTATAGCCAAAAGTTCAGATGTTTATCCTGGATAGCTTAGTTCTTTATTTTTATTTCACTATTTTTTCTTATATTGTCATTTTGCATTTTGTATTGTATTTTTGCCACTTACTTTAAAGTTGTTCTTTCATTACTTGAAAGTAGTTCTTGCCATTACTTGACAGTAGTTCTGGTTTATATTTTGCATGCCCTTGTGTGTCTACCTTTTGAGTTGCTGGAACTGCAAATTTCTCTTTGGAGATGAATAAAGTTTCTATCTATCTATGGTTCTTGCAGTTAAAAGCAGAGAAACTGGCATACATTGCTTGTTATGCTACCTTTCGCATCTTGTTACCGGAGTTTGTATTATAGTGGAAAATAGTGGATGTAACTCCAGTTCTATGAGTACGTGCGTAGCCCTCTACTGAAGGACCACAAGAAAATTGAGAAGTACCAAGGGTTGAAAGACCAGCTGGGACGGATGTGGAAGGTCAAAGCTAGTGTGGTCCCTTTGGCAGTGGGGGCACTCGGGGCAGTAACCCCCAGACTGAGAGAGTGGCTCTAACAGATCCCAGGAACAACATCTGAAGCCTCACTCTAGAAGAGCGCAGTTCTAGGAACAGCCAATACACTGCGCAGAACCCTCAAACTCCCAGGACCCAAGCTTGAAGATGACACAGATACCACCCCACCAGGTTGAGAAAAAGATTTATATACACACACACATATATACATATATATATATATTATAGTTCTTGTATAAAAATGTGCATATATGTCTTATATATATATATAGTCAATTATTATTTTGTATTTTTCTATTTTGCTGTTCCTACTGTTGCCTGCTGGCTGTAAAACTCAAGTTGGGATGAATAAAGTCTTATCTTATGGAGAAATTTTTCTGTCTTTTTCCATGTTTATTATTTGTAAGTAAGGAAAAACAGTGAGCTGAATTTCATTACACAAATATCAAACTAAACAGCACTCGATTTGTATCGACATCAAGAATGTAAAACAAATAAACTGCTGTTTTATACATTTTGATGTTTAAACTATGTTAATGATCGTTTAGGTATAATTTCCTCTGACTAAATACAAACGTACATTTGCTGCTCGAAGGCAAATATCTCTACATGAGGAATACATGATCATGCACTACCTGATAAAACTCTACGCAATCTTTCCTATCACTCACTACAAAGGTTGGGGGAACATATCCAACCTGTTTTATAATATAATCATCTGTATTATAATTGTGCATTATATTTCTCAAACAAATCCTGTCATACTACTTCCCTGAAGCCATGCAGTCACATTCTGTGGTTCTTCTGCATTTCAAAAACCTCCACCAGACATCCCCCTGTAGGCTCTGAGTCTACCATCCACTTGGAAGGTTGTTATTATTGTCACTCCCCATTCCCTGCTTGGTGTTTCCTTGTGAAGAGTGACAAGGTCAGAGCCTAGTCACTACATATTCAATGCTGTACTACCCTAAAACACCTATCCAAGGCATATAGGCATAATATCATTCCAACATGCCTTGTTAATACAGTGTTGCACCAATAAGCCATCTCCCCAAAAGACCAGGAGTGAAAGGCCACAGACAACCAGCTCTCTCCTTCTGATCCTGGAAAGATAACATGACACAGCACTTTCTACTGCCTCTGCTGACATCTCTGTATGTATGTGTATTGTGCTTTTGGGGAACTGGCTCGACTGGCTGGTCTACGACCAGCGTCTGTGTGTGTGTGTGTGTGTGTGTGTGTGCTGGAGACAGAGAGAGACATTTCAATTAGGAAGCAGACTGTCGGCCAACATTTCATTCATGTCTCTCTCTCTCTCTCTATCTGTATGTCTCTCAAATATGCACACGTATGCACATGCACACGCACACGCATAAATGTGCACACACACAAACACACACACTCACACCACAAACAGCAGTTAGGCTTGCTCTAGTACAAAGTTTCTGCACCAACCAGACCAGTCACTCTTTTCAACCACACCTCACTTCCACACCACAACCAGAGCCCATTCTGCCTCATTCTGCACCTTTCAACTTGCTGTAGAATACCAAACTTCATGCTGCTGCTGATCTGCTGCTGACTTAAGACATTCAGAGTGATGAGATATTACGCTGATAGCTGCCACACAACTGCACTATTGTCAACAATCAAACAATCAAACAGTCAAAAAAGGAACAGAGAGGGGAAAGAATACTAGTCACTGCCCTAAGTGAAGTGAAGTACAGTAGTGTCACTGGTGGGACTGCTCTGCTTAGTCATGTGATGTTTCATTAGTTTGAGAATATTCTTTATCAGAAATATCAGTTTTCATGTACTTCTGGCAGGTATGGTAAAAAAAACAAACAACAAAAAAAAAACAAGCAAACAAACAAAACTCGACTTTCTTGATAAAGTTTCTATCAATCAAATCAACATGTTTCATAATACATCATTTGGTAATGCTGGCTTGAGGAAATGGTGGTGTGTGTGCGCACAGCTCCTTGGTTTGCAGAGAAGGACTGAACTTTTAACCCTTCAGTATTTCTTGTAAATGAGCAGGGAGAGTTGCCCGCTCTGCAGAGTGCTCTCTGCAGCAACCTCTCTAAAGCTCACGTGGAAAAGTTAAGCTGCAGAACTAAATCTCATTTTGAAACAGCAACAGGTTCCAAACTCTAAAATTTTAGCTTTTCTTTGCTTTTTATCATCCTTTTCTTTGTTTTAGCCAACAGTGATGCTATTCTCAAACAATTATTTGGCCCCACCCTTTTCTTTCTTTCTTTCTTCACTATTACCTCTTTCTTTCTCTCCTCTTGGTTTTTAGCCATTCATTTTCTCATGTTCTATGATCAACAAGTTACCCCTTTAACTTTTTTCTTTTTTTCTCCTTCTTACCCTGATGATTATACTCTTCCTCTCCTCCTGATCACTTTCTCTCTCTCTCTGAGTGGCTGTTCTTGTGGTTGGGAATCAAAAGACAAACAGAACATAGCCCCAGAAGGAGGGTGGGCCAGTTCCCCAGTTACACCCTTGGCATGCAGCAGCTCAGATGGAGGAGAAGATAAATAAACATACAGTGGCAATCAAAAAGACATTATCTGTGAGGCTAACATCATGAGTTAATGTAAGGACACTCCTGGATGACAAACACACACCCTTACTCCAGACACAGACAGTTCTGACTCCTTATGAGAGGTCTTATGGAATATAAATATATGAAAGCTTCCAGAAATGGAAGGAATGGAAGATGAGTTGTTCCTCTCGCTGCCAGCGGGAAAGATGATACTAACCCAACCAGCCACAGATGGAAAAGTCAATAATCTGCTGATAAAATAATATCTGCAAGGTCGCCATGGTCAGGCCATCTATGCTAAGTAAGAGAAAAAACACCGCTGACAGACCATCTTCAGTCCTCAGTCTTTGGTAAATACCACAGGAGAAAAGTTTATCTTCCCAAACTGCAACACATTATGAAGAGGCCTGCTGATGTTTGGTGTTTGTCCCGCCACCTCTAGCACAGTCCCAAGGACAACAAGGCAATACACAGCACCTAGCCTTTAAGTGGGACAGAAATTCTTCTTGATCCTCAAGAGCAGTGTGTATGGATATGTGGAATTCAAGGCTGACAAGCTAACAGCAGCAAAGACAAAACATCACAATGAGGTTGTCTTTGCTCCCTTTACTCACAATCTAAAAATACTGTACTCTTTCTCTGACATTATATCTAACTGAAAACAAAAGTCATAGCCAGTGCCGGTGTCTTTGCTTGAGTGCACCTTAACAGCAGCCACTGAGACTTCCTATCATATAGTTCTTTCCAACTGGCCTGGTATTCTAGCACCAACTTCAACTCACAGGCCAACCTCATCCAAAATTGTGATTTCTTCTTCTTGCAGACAGACATTTTGTTTAGACAGCAGGCAAATCAGATTTGTTTCTCGAATCAATTCTTTCAGACAGAATGAAATGGTTGCTCATGTGATGAATTACAGGAAGTGACCCTGTTTCCTTTGTCTCTGGGGCATTTGAAAAATAAAGCAGAGAACTGCATGATTATATACTCTATATATACAGTCCAGCCACTAGGCTGTCAGGATGCTGAACAGGGGAGAGAGTTCAGCATCCTGACAGCCTGGTGGATGAAGCTGTGATTCAGTCGGGTGGATCTTGCACGGAGGCTCCGGAATCTTCTCCCAGACGGTAGGAGGCTGAAGAGTGTGTGTGTGTTTTAGATGTCTAGGAGGGAGGGGAGTGAGGCACCAATGATCTTTCCAACTGTATTCACTAAGCGCTACAGAGTCTTGCGGTTGGAGGTGGCGCAGCTCCGATGCCACACAGTGATGCAGCTGCTCAGGATACTTTCAATGGTGCCTCTGTAGAAAGAGCACATGATGGGTGGCAGGGTCTTACTCTCTTTAATTTGCAGAGGAAGTAGAGGCACAGTTCACCTTCTCCACAGCAGAACCATTTATGGTAAGTGCGGGGTGTTGGGTGTAGGTTCTCCAGAAATCAATTCCTTTGTTTTGCCCCACATTCAGGGGAGATAGTTGTATCTGCACCTCATGGCTAATTGGTTCACCTCTTTATCGTAGTTAGTCTCATAGTTGTTGCTGATGAGAACACCACAGCCAACATAGACTAGAACTGTTAAAGTACTCATAAAAACAAATTTGAACAACCAAATGTCTTACATTGTAAGCAGGTGTGGTAGACTTGTACAGTAGATGGACATGAAAAGAAAAGGGCAAAAACTGTTAGCTGTGAATAGTGAATAGTAATTCTCTCTTACTTTTAAACCCTGCAATCCTCCATTTTCAAAATTCTCACCATAGTTTTGGTTAAACCTATTTAACCTTGCTAGACAACAAGTCATTGCCTTCCAAATGTCACAGGAACATCTTTTAATCTGGAATTTCTATCAGCAAGACTTGTTCAAAAGTTGCAAATTCAGTTCAAAGCCACTTATCAAATCAACAAAACAGGCTGCCACAAGGGTCTGTTCTTGAGCCACTAGTTTTCATACTGTGTATGTTACTCTGACAAAAAAAAAAAAAAAATCCATGGCACCCCTTCGACACCTCATTTGACCACTTAGAATCTTCAACAATAGCCAACAATAGTCCACATTGCTAATCAACTGCAATCAAATGTGCAGATGATTAAAGCTTTGTATAGCCAATGAAATACTGAAAACAAGAACATGCTGCCTCAGTGAGTAATTTACAGCCAAATCAAGGAATTTAGTGCAAATAGGGACACTACACAGGGCTTGAAATGATAAGTAAAGTAAATGGCCTCAATATAAAGATATATAGCAGGGGTTCTCAAACTTTACTCAAAGGTCCACATCTAATTTTTATTGAAGGTCAGATGTCCGGAACAACTGGAAATAACAAAATAACATTTAATCAATTAATCACAGTCTGATCCAAACTGAGGCAGATAAGGTACAGTCAGTTGACATTTATTTCTGTCATGTTCTCACAACTACATTTACACTAGTTGTACAAATTGTGTAGTAGAGAAAACAAGACAGGTGCTGTATTTGTGATTTAGGAGATGACAGAAAATTCTCTGGTGGAATGTTAATGTGTGAACTTGGCAGCAACAACACGCAAGACTCTCTCCAGCAGTTACTGTTGCCAGGACAACGATGTCAATCACACGGAAATAAGCTACAGTAAAAATCACATTCATATGGGGACAGATTTGTGAATGATCTCTGTCAGCATTGTACATTCAAGGCATTCACAACTCATTGCTCAACAGAAAATTGTTTTCCAAAATAGAACATGTTACACTTAATAAGATACTGTAGCCTATTTATAACACAAGGTATAGCAGGGGTTCCCCACTGCATTTGTCCAAGGGACAGAATGTTTCAAAGCACTGTGGGGGCTAGACTTAAATTGATTTAGGCCTAATTAGCCAATTATTTTTGAATATTTTCACTTCCTTACAAAATGTAAAAATCTTAGGAGGTGATACCAGTGTGAACAGTCTAAAAGCATGGGAAAATCCATTATGATAACTAGATACTAAACAAGAATATGTTCTCAAACCTAGGCCTAGGAGGTAGTCAGTGCTCGATACAAATGTACAGTTCAACTACCAATAACTGAGTCTTCATAGCAACAATAAGCTTGTCTTCATGATCCCATGAAGAAAAGCAATACTCAGTTTGAGATTCAATGCATCAGTTTGACAATGAAAATAAACAAACAAAAATGTGGCACCTCTTATCCACTATTGCTGGGCAAAAGACACTTTGTATATTTTTTCTTAAACTTGCTGTAAATAGGATACTTATTTTTTTTTTTTACATTTTTGAAACTCTTTTTGTGGTTTACACAGGTGTAATTTATTGCTCCTTTTCTTCTTATTTGTACCTTTGCTGTTCTTAGATACCCTAAATAGAAAAATAAATGACAAAATATAGATGCCTACATATAAACATAGATATTTATCCAGAAAAAAGTCAAATAGTCTTATTCCACATTCCTTAAATGTGGATATTTTCTAGTTTCTTTACTCCTCTATGAGAGTAGACTGAATGTCTTTGGGTTGTGGACAAAATGAGACATTTTAAATGTTTCTCCACCATTCTTACCATTTCAGATAAAGCAGCTTGTCCTCACTTATCTTTAATATGCAAGACTTTAAAAGCATGAATATCTGCAGGCTGTCAGACGTCAACATCCATTGTGTTTTACCCATAAAGCCTTGTATTTCTGGGCCTGTTTGCTGAAGTGGTTTAAATTATGTTCTCACTCTTAAACCACACTGTAATTTGCAGAGAACAGAGATTCACTGAACAATGCATTAGATCAAGCTGCCTTTCATATGATTGAACCAAGCTTAATAGTCAATCTAATGTCTGAACAATACTATTGGTGAAAAGACCACGGAATACGGTCATTTTGACTGTTTAGAGTTCAGGGTAGCCCCCAGAGGCCCACACAACCATAGTGAGACAGTGTGTGTGTGTGACACATTGATAAAAAATAAATTAATAATAAGAAAATTAATAAATTCAACTACAGGCTGGACTTGCCTGCTAAAGACTTGAGTCTGGACTTGGACTTGGCTCAAAAGACTTAAAAATAGCTCTGGTGTATGTGGCTGGGCTGGTCAACGACCAAGACTGTAGGAAACACAAAAATGCTTAAATGTACGATTTAAGTGTTGACAAAGATAGTGACAACACACTTGTCATGAGTTGCTTTCATGACAGTTGTCTCGACAGACACAGTAATTGACACAGTAATTTTTTGGAAACGATAATAATAATGATCATAAAACCTAATATATTCTCTGACTGAAGCTTCTACAATATGATGATTTGCTGCTTTTCTCTGTGTAGTTGTTCTCTGTCTCTCTGTTCCGTCAGATTTTGGACTGTTGACTGCAAAAAAACAATATTTTTGAAGATGTCACTTTGGACTTTTTGGAAATTGTGGACTTTTTCTGACATTTTCTGACCTAATGATTGATTAGAATACACTGTAACAGCTGCTAGACCAAAGGTGTGAGGATGTCCTTTGATTCTCCATTGTCAGTAATCAGAAAGATACAAGGGCATCATTTCCAATGGAATACGGAATATTGCTCTCTTACTGTCCAAACACCACAGTCCACATGAGAGAAGACTGGAGCTGATAAAATGTTGATACAGTCATCTGAGTTGCCCTCAGTTATTATTGTACGCTCAAAGCAATGAGCTTAACAATGAGCAGTGAGTGTCACAATGATTGTGAACGTTCTTTGCCCTGGGTTTTGCCTCTTAAGTTACATACAGGCTGCCCAACCTATATGCTGGAGGTTTGTGGGACTGTAAGTAATACCTGCAGATACTTAACCTGACAAATGTACTGTCAAGGCTTTTTGATTCTCACACAATAGGTAAAATTGGAAGAAATTCAGATTTCTAAAAGGAACAAAAAGTATTTTCTGTACAAGATGAACGTGACAGTGTCAGTCTAAACTGTTAATCGAGCTGCAAGTTTACTTAGATATCATCCTTACAAATCTACAACACTTACTTTGAAGCTCCTTCCTCCCATATTGCCATGGCAACATACACACACATGCATGCACACACACAAACACACGCACACATACACATAGGCTCTCTTGACTTCCAGCTGAGGAAGAGGCAGTGCAATCAAATGGTATTCAGAGCCAAAAAACTCTTTCCTGTAATTATCCCCTTGAAATCAAGCCAGAGGTCTGACACATCCACTGTGCCTGTGTGTGTGTGTTTGAAAGAATGGGTGGGTAAGAGCAGACAGCATGACTTCTTTCTCAACACACAAGACCACCACAGATGAAAACTGAAGAATATATAGATGGGTTAGGGTTAGGGTTAGGGTGGTTATGTCCACACAGACACATGCACAACTGAAGAAGACTGTTAACTTGTTTGTGTGAGAGGGAGAATGACAAAGATTTGGTTTCTTGATGTTCCCTCTTAGAAACTGTCACTGTGTGTGTGTGTGTGTGTGTGTGTGTGTGTGTGTGAAAGCAGATGAGTGCTGGGAGTTGCTGTCATGTTTGCCTTAGTTAGGGTGCAGTCACGCACGCACACACACAGACACACACACACACACACACGTCATGTATCACTTCAGAGGACGTTACATTGACTTACATTCATTCCTTACACTAACCACTACTTATTGTGTCACATGAATTTTGTTAGAATGAGTGTGCATATTGCTGTGAGTCACGTGTGTGCAAAAATTTTGTTACCAAGTAAAAAGGTAAGATCCCTGGAATGGAAAAGGAGTAGTGTTTTGGGTTATTTTAGTAACCCAAATTATGAAAAACAAAAATACTTTCACTCTAGGGACCAAGCAGAGTCTCCACCCAATACAATGGAGGTGAATGTAATTGAGTTTCTGGTACATGCAGCATTGAAAAATTACAATTAAAATTTTAAAAGCAGCAACTCATTCCATTAACAGGGTCCCATGTGTACATATTCCCCAAGTCTCAATAACACGTGGAACTGAGCATCAAGCAAGCTGACTGGTTAATCAAAAACATGAATATTGCTTTCAAACTCCATGAAATACAAGAAAAAAAACACCACACTGTCCTGCTCTTTTTCTTGTTCTTCTTCTTCTCTTCACTTGAACTGGCACTGAACAGTGGCAATGGACTTAAATTGTCCATTTCATCATTTCATGTCATCTTAACTTTAAGGAAGACAGTGAGGGAGATGTCAGATGAGGCTGCTAGGTCTAGTCAGTGGATATGGATTCGGAGAAATAATAGTAGTTGGGGGGTGAAATAGGGGCAGTGAGAGAGTAGGGGGAGGCAGGGGACATGCATGCCTAATCCGGCAGGAGAAGAGGTTAAAGTCTGAACAAGACACCTCTCCTCTGCTCTGCTTTCCCCGAACCTCTCCTCTGCTCTGCTTTCCCCGTCCCATCTTCTCGCTCTCCCAATAGGAAGAGATCCAGGAAGAGGAAGTTTAGATAAGGTGGAGGTGTGGCCAGCTAGAGTCTCTCTTTGGGACCATGTGGCCTGTTCAGGTGAGTTTATGTTGTAAGATACAGAGTTGGCTTGTTTTGTTCTTTTTTGGTTGTTTTCCTGTTTTGTTTGCTTCTTGAAGAAAATGTTAGAAGAGGCTGTTAAATCTAGTCTGTGGATTAGGCCTCCACCTTCAGCACCCTCTAAACTTTCTACCCCCTATCCGAACAAGGGTTTGTATCCAATCCCTACTTTCATCTTTGACTCTACCTCTTTACTTTCTACCCCCCTACCCGAACCAGGGCTTGCATCCCCACACCCCGCTTTTATTGGTGCAGTTGGTGAGAGTCAGGGGTAGGTGATGGTAGTGCGGCAATTGGCAGTTACAGGTGGCATCTAGCTAACATTAACATTATAGGTGAATCTAGCTGTATTGTCTTCTTCTGTTCCTCTTAGCAGGTAGCTGTTAGCATTTAGCATTAGCATTGGCATTAGCCAAACGGTTGCATCGGAACTGTATTGTCTTCTTCTGTTCTTTTTAGCGGTTAGCATTAGCATTAGCATTAGCTAAATGGTAGCATCGGTACTGGCCACTACCTGGAGCATCTCCTAAACAGGCCTGGCTCAGTTGAACGTGGCAGTGCTGTTTGGATTGTGTAGGAGCAGTGTGAACTGGCACTAGGGGGGGTGACTCTGGGACGCCGGAGTTCACCGCCTAGCCTCCTGGAGGTGTAGTGGGACTAAGTAGGCGAAACACCGTTGAAGGGAGGTATCCACCCGATGACCCCCAGAGACGTGTTAGGAATCACTGCTCTTTGGCATGTATAGAGGCAGATTAGGGGTCCAAGGTTCTTCACTGAGAATGAATCCTCTTTTTGAGCACAAGTATCTTGTGTTTAAATTAACTATGCCTGACTCCTATACTTGGCTGGGCAAACACCATCAAACATTATGCAAACATTTTAAATTGTCACGGAGATGAAGAATAAAAATTGATTTTTTTTTTTTTGGCTTTTTTTTTGATAAATTGTGATTCAGTTATTGTATGTTGCTAGTGAATTTCTTAAAATGCATTTTGTCATTGCTGTGAACACCACAAATTAATTCACCTATATTGGCTTGGGGTGGGGGCAGAAATCTCAGAGCCAGATATTTCAAGACCATGAAACATAAGAACAAAAGTACATATCTGCATGGATGGATACTACTAGACGTAAATTAAAAAAAAAATGTGTTTTGATTTCATTGAACTTGCCCCAAAGTGCAAAAGTCTTGCATGATCTGCTGTCCATCCTGAGGTCAAACAATCTTTGTCAGTCCATAAATATGTGCACAACACTTGCAAAGAGTCTGTATCTGTAACTTATCTTATCTTATCTTATCTAAGAATGGTCTAAATATGTGTGTGTACAAGGATATGGATATATCCTGATCTACTGTTTGCGTGTGTGTGCGTATCTGCAGCTGTGTCAGCATGTGTCTGGAGTCTTCCTCTGTCTCCTGATAGGAGTAAAGCAGCCACTGCCTTTTCCCATGTTTTCTGGGGCTTTCTTTGCACACCCACAAAATTAGGTCTTCAGCCCCAACTGTCTTTCAAATCTTTAACGCTCTGCCACTGCAACAAGCTTCAACACGACATAGCAGCTGGTTTCATCACCTTTTACATAATTCAACATGTATTTGACATTGGATCATTTACAAATACCCATAAACACACACTAAGAGAATGACAATGTCACTTTAGATGTAAAGAGAGACAAAAAGAGCTGCTGTGTCATCTGCATATTTAAATCCAGCTAGCTGACATTTCATACAAGTGAAGCGGGCACTTTCCTGCCATTTGTAAGCATTAAAAATACATTCAGTGGAATTAAAATGTGGAGCACTCTGAGATACAGAAATGGGACAGCACCATGGACAAATTTAGTCTCTTAATACAGTAACTTATCCTGTCGACAAGAACAAAGAACAAAGCCAACACTGTGTTCATTCTCAATGCTTTCTGACTTCCAGTCTGTGGCTCTCAGCTCCAAGCCCATTGGTTCCTACTGAAGACATGTCATAAATACATAGTTTCATTTTTCAGAACAGCTGGTCACTGTAGTCTTTGTAGTAACTCAAACACGAGGAAATGGTGCATTTGTTGGGGACTATTTTCTGGATTGGATTCATCTGCATTTGGTGCTCCAGTGCGTATTTGAGGCAGCAGGATGGTGTGCAGTGCATTACAAAAGTAACATGTTACAGTAATATTTGTCACCAGTAACAAAGTAATGGAATGTGTTGCTAACAAGATTCTGGTAATATTATTACAATTAACATATTGGGTAATGCATTACTGTTGGCTATTAAGCATTCAGCCACTCACAACAAAGTTAACCCTTCAATAATGTTCATTGCAGGGAACAAGTACTGACAACACTCCTATTCAATACATTTGGAGTCAAGAAATGTACCAGTCACCTCACTAATGGTTTTAATCAGGGCTTCTCAAAGTCTGAAAATATTAAACAAGAAATGGCTAATTAGGCATTAATTTTGAATAATTTCATTGGAAATGTCCAAGTTAAAAATGGTTTCTCAATTTATTACTACATTACAAAGTCCTTACCAGGGAAATTCTAGGACGTTATTTGAACAAATCTAGTTCAAAAAGTTTATGGGTCAGATGATGCACGCACGCACACCTACCCACGCCCAGATTATTGAAGGTCTTGACAGCAACATGAGCATGCTCGCAGAAGACCACATACAACAACACATGCATTACTCTCAACTGATTATTTCTCTTTATTTGATTTGCTTATCTATCATACATTTCTTTTTAACTGATACTTCTTAGTATTGCACGATCCCCTTTACTGCTGTAACACTGCAAATTTCCCCACTGTGGGATCACTAAAGGATTATTTTAAAACACAGCATAGGTGTCTGTTGTTTGCTGTGCAGTGACTTAAAATAATCATTATTACAGAATGAGAAATACTAATGAAAGACAATGACTTCACATGTAGAATACAGTTTCATTTGCATGTCAGACATCATTTTGGCAAAAGCGTTGAATTGATGTATGGCTACTGCATAACATGTTCTATTCTGTCTGCCAGAAAAGACATAACTTCCTGTTAAGCAGAGCATTTTTCCCACCACAGATATAACAGCCAATGTTAAAGGCTTATTGGGTGATCCAGACTTTGACAAAGATTGCTTTTTCGGCTGTGCGTCTGTATTTATATGCTAACAGCAATGGCAAGATCTGAATACTACGTTCATGTTCCTTTTTTGATGTTCTTGCCCTCTGGTTCTATAGTTTTGATCTGTATTGATGAAGGGGAGGCTGACTAAGCATTAATACTCTTTCTTGCACTTTACAAGAGTTCAGAAATATTCTTGCTGGGAAGCTGCCTGATATAACAATAGCGACAGCCAGAGGTCAAGAGTCTTGCTTTTGTCCACCTGTCTGCCTGGGCCTCTCTAGTGCTCTCTCACTCCATGTAAGGCTGTGAGTCTATGGAGACATGTCATCTTTATTGGACTGCATATACACACAGGGAGACAGGGGAAATAGACTGCAGACGGGGAAAAAGCCATGAGAGGACAAGAAGAAAGGAAGAACTGAAAATCCTTTTATTAATTCAAACTCCAAATCCCACTCAATTTATCCATCAGTCAGTGTCAAACAGAAGTCAAGACTTAGCAAACACCCAGCTGTCAGAGCAGCCAGTGAGTGCTCAGGATAATGGGAGATGAACAGCCTTGTTCTTGAAGCAGTGGAGAAGGGCTGTTTGACTGTGACGCTGTGTGAGCCAAACAGACTTCTGAACGTGGCTTTACAGAGCACAGTTTGATCTGGTGTTTCCACTGCACTACTGTTCCTGTCTTCAAAAGACAGAAGCAGCAACTACTTTTCAATGTTGCACAAATCAAAGGCTATTACAGGGGCCTGAAAAATAAGACTTTAGGAAAAAAGCTTTTAAATGAGTGAATCACCACTGCAAAGCAATCTTTTGAAAAAGATTTTGTGATCTCATTGGGAATTACCTGGTAAAATAAGGGTTTAATAATAACAACAGTAAGAACAGACCCAAATTGTAATGTGCCTTAAGTTTGTGTGTTTGTTCATGTGAAGTTTGAGAATGTGGTGGTAGTGGGTGTATGCTGGATCCATGTATGTATCTGTAGAGTTTGATATATTCTGACTAGTTTGATGTATTGTTGTACTCTTGAGGTTGTACGGAAGGTGGAAACAATTTTCCTTGCAAAGGACAAATAAATTTAAATCTAAATCTAATCAAATAACAACAAAAATAATTATAGTAATAATAACAATAACAAAGCTACTGCTAAAGTGCCTTAAGCAGCAGCTTCTCTAATTACCCACTAGCTGGATGACGAACCTCACTACTGCCCAAACTGTGTCAGAAGAGTATCATATATGTCATACATGGAAAGAGTGCAAGATTGCAATGCTTACTCAGACTCTTTTTTAGTTAATCTTGGATCAAATATTTCCAGATCCAATTTCGAAAGCTTTACAATAAATTAAACTTTGTCAAAGTACGATCTAACATTGATGCATTGAATAGTTTGATAAATGACAAACATGCATAAAATGTGTTTACATTCCCCAAAATTTGGAACTGCAATAGCTTTGTTTTGGTATCTGTAGCAAAGTTTCATACTAATGGAACAACACACAGTTGTAATGGGCCAAAATATGCTGGCTCAAAAAAATGTGTTGAAGTGAAAGAAGAAATCCCCAAGGCTGAGTCAGTTAATAGGACCACTAGCAGCACGACTAACCAAGCTAGAGTTAGAAGTTAGAGGAAGCTGTCTGTCCATTAGGAAACTCCATGAATGACTTCAGTGCTGTTTTCTCTGTCATCAACTTAGCCTTATAGCATGACATAAGGCCTAAGAGTTAATGACCTAAGACTACCATTGCAGTTGAGGTCATAGCTGGGAAATGGTCGTGGTCAGATTGAGAAAGGTGTACCATGATGCTTCAAAAGGGCCTCCAAACTTTGTTCCCGGTATGGGTCCTGTGGTATTTTTATGATATGACACCCACATGTCCAAAATGGTTGCATTTCCACTAGTCAGAATTCTTTTTAAATATGTGGAAATTCAATTCTAGTTATCTGTAATAATTATTCTTACTCATGAAAAAATATCTGGGAATCAGTTTTGCAAATTGAAATGAAATTTCTGCATGAGAAAATATCTTTTTTATAACATGTCAAAATAGTTTTTCAGATATCTATCTATATTTAACTAGTCAAAATGACATTTTGACAGCAGAAGTGAATGCATCATAGTTGAACAGGGTCAGTCAGAGCAGGCCACACACTTTGTGAATTTAAAGTATTACATTTCCTAACAATATAACAGCCATGCCATTTTTAGTCAGGCTGGCTCTGTAACATTTTTATTTCCCAATAAATCCTGCTCAGGACTAAATGAGAGGGGGGTTATGAGACCAAAACTTCATTTCGTACTTTCTTCATTCTCTTTCCTCTTTTGAATTTGGTGTTCATGGGTATGTGGAATAGAAGGCAGTTATCAGCTTCAACAATACAAACACCTTTGTATGCCTGTATGCACTGGCCAATAGCAGCATTTCTGTCAGAACCTCAGACACAGGGAGAAATGCTAGCAGAACAAGTGGTTGGCCTGTCTGCTTGCTTACAATCTGCAACACACTGGAGCCGCCATTACTCTAGAACAGCTAGGAAAAAAAAAATCTTCAAAGGTGTTATGAATAAATACTGAGATTTTCATACAAATATACATTTGTTTTGTTGCTTATATTTAAATCCAAGTGTGAGTGTTTATTGAAAGTCTGGTTTGGTGCTTTTATTCTGTAAAAAACAACTGAGAGACTCAGGGCTCAGTATGCAACTAAAAGTCTGTGAGACTAACCCATAATTCCAACCAGATGGCAGATTTCAGCAGTGCATAAGTACAGATAAATTCAATCCACACTAACTTCAACCTCTGTTGTAGCATCACAATCCTCAGGACCACCATCTTGATGTGCGTCATACACATCTACCTAAGTTTGAGTAGACTGAGCAGTATTGGAGAGTAGCTACGCTGGTAGTTTAGAAATTTCCAAATAGTGTACGGCTATGAGAGCTATTTTTACTGCATAAGAAGTGAAGGAAGCATGAATAAACACTATTTCAAAATGTTTTATTTTCTCTTGAAATTAGATCATGAAATAATGAGCATGTTTGTTTATTATTTAAACTTCACAGTGGATGTTTCTTGATGTAAAATAGCTAGGCTACTTTTTCTGGGTAGCTGACTATTTTCAACAAAAGTGTTACTGTAGCCTAACTACACTCAGTTGCAGTTGCTTGTAGCTGCGGCTTCAAAGTAGTTTTCCCTGCATTGTGATTGATACATTTGTTGAACTGGATTGCCCTTCAGAAGCAACCCCACCAGCAGCCTCTATTGGCTACGAAGTTGTTCAATGTAAAATGTTGGACAAAACAACTAGTAAAGTCATGATTCCTAACATTTAAAGCTTGTCCTGAGGGTAGTACTGCAAAAGAATTTATTCTGCAAAGATATTTGGTAAGAAGGCAGTAGGAGGGAGAGAAAATGGCATGTCATCTCTAAAATTTAAAAAAAGCTCATTCTCTGGTGAGTATGAATATGCTCACCATGAACATCCACTGCAAATTTGGTATTGTTAGGGCAAGGAATTGTTGACATACCTACTCTGGAACAAAGTGTTTGCAGCATTAATGTTATTGGTGTTACCCAAGGGCTTTTGCTACCTACCATCCTTTTTATAAGGCTCTTTTGTCACTTTAGGTGATCATTCACATAAATGATTAATTATGGAAGTTCAGAATACACACTGGCAGACTAAATAAAGGCTGTGGTATGACTCACAGAGCATTCATTTCTGCTGTTACCCCTGATTCTTAGTGACACATTTTACACTACATAAAATCAGTTATTCTCAGATAATTTAGTCGTGTGTCAGCTAAATCTTCACCTTGAAAGCCAACATTTCATTCCCTTAAGGTGAGTGCAGTTTGTCACACAGTCCAAGAGCATGATGTAGGCATAAAGTTTACAAAAAGTGGAGGTAAGAGGTCGTAACTCATCATTATTTAATAACTGAATAATTACAATACTTAATTTATCTGGGGGCAGCCGTGGCCTAGAGGTTGGAGAAGCGGCTTGTGACCGGAGGGTCGCGGGCTCGATCCCCCCCCCCCCATTAGCCGGCTGATGTGCCCTTGAGCAAGGCACTTAACCCCCCCCATATGCTCCCGGGCACCTGATGACCTCAACATACACAGCTGTGTCAATCTCAACCTAGTTCATTGCCATTTTTTGGACATTTTTTTGTTGCCATTGCTGTGGATGTAGCAAGGTAGCTAGCTAGTTATCTAGACATCCACAGTCTTAATCTCAAGAGCAATCACACTGTGATTCAGAGGCTAGTCATTTCTGTCTGTAATATTAATACTGTACTCACCAAGATAGTTGCTAAGGTATGTGTTTCAGGACAACAGTGCTGACACATATATGACTATGTGCATATCACTTGCTACATTGGTAAATGCATCAACCATGTTGTACCAAGTACTACTGTACAAACATTCCTAAACCAGAAGCCCTCTGAAATGGGGAGTGCATGTCAAACTTAAATAACAGACTGAGACAATTTCTGAATACAGAAAATTCAAGTATGTGCTTTGGTGAGCTAGTAGCAATGCAAAGAAACGCCTGGAGTTTAACTACCCGGCATGAACATGTTGTCTGGTTACAAACTATCACAGACTAAAAAGGGAAAATCAGCAGTGCTAAGACAATGTCTACATCTCTCCTAGGTGAACCAAGCGTCTTCTCAGAGGGTGATAAAACTGCTTATCACATCACCAGGATAGAGCTGCCATCCATGGAGGTCCTCTACACCTAGTGGTGCAAGAAGAAGGTCAACCGGACCCAAATTACTCCAGCCACAAGCTGCTCTGTCTGCTGGCATCCACAGTACCACAGCATCCAGTCTTGTACCACCAGGCTCAAGGACAGCTTTATCCTGCAAGCCGTAAGACTGTTGAACTGTTGAGCTTGTCACTATGCCATATTGACACATGGACGAATTATACCACTGAAATCCTATGCCATACTTATAGAAAATGTGATTCTAACCAAAAATATGCAATAACTACAAAACGGTAGCTAAGCACAAATTTCCTTCCTCTATTTTGACCCACAAAAAGCTGCTTTACTATTACATTGTATTATACAGTATATCCCAAAGGTTGCATTTAGTAAATGCTACTTTTGCTAGTCTCAGTTTTCAGCCCAAGCATTTAAAAGGTCATCTTGTTCGAGAATTTCCATGGCAATGAGAAACAGAGTTGCTATAGCTGGTAAATAAACTCTGCAATGAATGAAACCCAAAAAGAGAGGACAGGTGCCCTTGGACATGAGAAAAACAAACTTCCCCAAAATAAAAGTGAAAACAGCATTTAAGTAATCCCCATAATTGTGTGCTCTCCACGGGTATTACAAGAAACTATGACCAATAGGGAGAGAGGAAGATGCTGTTTCCTGCTCTCATGTTTGTGTGTCATCACAGACAGTGATTTCAGTCAATGATGTAGTTAATTTATTTACATGACAGTTGAAATGGACGAACTTATTGAAAATGGGTATATGCAACTGCTCTACTTTATGTGAACATACTTAGGATTTTGGTGTCTTACTTAACTTAAAATCAAACTGACACTAAGTTTCAAAAGCAGTGATACAAGTAGACATCCTTTCTCACTGAGACAGATACCAATCAATCTACCTCAAAAGCCAAATGTCAGACATGTTGTCTTTTGAGTAAAATCCAACTCTCGCTATTTCCATGTTGGGATGACTTAACAAGTTCATATTCCTCGCTCTTCTCTGAGGGTTGTCCACAGAACATTAACCTGTATTCTACTCAGACCCAGAGCACAGGGACATGGACATGGAGGAAAAATTTGTTGAATTTTAATTAGACATTTTGTATTCTCAAATTCGTTGTTGTCTCCTGAGAAATCACTTGCTTCCAGCCTGAATCCTTCAGAATAAAAGCACTTTCTCCTAAAACTTTAAGTGGCCATTAATTTAAATAGGCACAAAGACTGCACAAATTCCATATTCATAAAAACCTGTAATGTGTAGCTTTGTCAGGAAAAACAGTGTTCTAAATTTCAATAAATTGTAGCATGATGTAGGCTGAGAACTAAATTCAATGTTGGCATGAAGGCTTGAGGAAGCCATTTATTTACAGCAATTTGAAGCTAATATGCTCACAGTGACTGCTGATGTGTAGCAGGTGTACTTTTTACTATGTTCAATATTTTATTTCACTGTTAGTATGCTAACGTTTGCTAATTAGTAGAAAAAAAGGACAGCTGAGACTGATTGGAATGTCTTAAGTGTTGCAGGTTTAAACAAAACAAACTGAAATTAGGAACTGACAATGGTACTGGCTGAAAATGTTTCTCAACAATAAGCAGGAGACACAATGACACCCTCAAGCGTCAGGGGGAACAACCTGCATGCCAGCAGCTCAACAAATGAAAAGCAGATAACAACAATTGATTGTGGTTTCTGTCAGCAGTCTGGTCAAAAGTCAAAAAATTGTTTAACACACCACTATACTTACAAAATCATGCTGCTTGGAAGCTTTTTGAAGCTCAGTTTTGAAACTAAATCTCCTTTCTATTGGCCCTCAAAGCAGAACACAGTAAAAAAAAAAAAAAAATAGTGCACACACATACTGTGGACTGAAGAGTTTTTCAGTTGTGGGTGTAGTGTTGAATAGACTTTATTTATACTGTGCTTTTAGTCTTAATTACAAGTTGGACAAGTCTTAAGTCAAAGCGCTTTTACAACATCATCCATTCACACACCCATTTGTACACTGGTGGCCAGGTGACACCTGCTCATTATGGGCAGAAACCATCCACATGCACACATTGCTGGGAGCAATTTGGGGTTCAGTATTTTGCTCAAGGATACTTCGGCATTTAGACTGCAAGGGCCAGGGATTGACCCACCGACCTTCTGTTAAGTGGACGACCGCTAGACCCCCTGAGCCACAGCCGCCCTTTTTACCTTCCATGTCATGTCATCTTATACTAGAGTTAACTCCAGCTCTATGAGTATGAGTGTAGCCCTCTGCCTGCATGTCATTGCAGCCACAGACAAGCACACAAACACACACACACACACACACTTCATGCAGCATCATCAAACTACATTGTGACTTGACTTAAAAAAGTACATAAGTAAAAGCAGCAGTTACACTGCAAACAAAGCCACAATGTACCCCCCAGCATGCACCAGGTGTGAACACCTGGGCAGAACTCATTTTAGTTAAAAAAAAAAAAAAAAAAAAAATTTGACAACCAGCCCCTGCTGGAAAAGAAAACAAGAAATAGGCAGATAAATTAAAACCAAATGTCTTACCTGGTGAGGAGGTGTGACAGTGTGAGTTGTGCAGTACAAAAACATGTAAAGAAAAGAAAGAGAATTTGTTAGATGTTGAGCAAAAACACTAAACACAACAAAAAGTGCCAAACATAGTGCAGAAGTCTGTATAAATTCAATAAGTTTAATATGGACTTGTGGATGTCCAATTAGGTAAAACAAATCCGATGCCATGTCATAATAAGTGAACATAAGGATTTTGAGGATTTTGTTACCTTTGGACAAATCAGGGTAGCTATTTCCCTCTGTTTCATGTCTTTGTTGTAAGATATGCTAACTAGCTGCTGGCAGTAGATGTACAGGGTATTTAGCATGGAGACATGCCCATCTAATTCTCAAAAGGTAAGCAAATAAGCATATTTCCCAAAATTTGGAACTATTCCTTTAACCACACTTTTGGTATGGATTCAACATCCCTCCTTGCTTTGGCTCAGATAAAGTTTGGCATGCTAAAATGTTTTTCTGCAAATGCAGTTATCATACAGACAGTAAATCTACACATTAGGTCCACATTTTTGTTGAAAAAATGAGAGCTGAATGATGTATTGGTTTTTATCTCTACATTTTCTGTAGCAGCAGTGCCACAGTGATTTTATTTCCCACCTACAGACACTTGAATGAATCTAAGCTATCTGGCCAGTGCCTGCTACATGACAAAGACGTCCAAAGTGAAGATAATCCTATGTTCTTGGTGTAAATCTGGGAGGTATGCATCAACTCCTGGCTCAGGGTGTACTTCAGAGAGGATGCTTGGCAGAGAAGAGGTCCAACTGAGCCAAAATTGTCTATACTGTAAACAGTCAACCAAGAATACACACACCATGATAAAGCAAAACTCCCGCACATAGCAAATGTTATCCACACTTTTGGCAGTGTACGATGCCAACAAACAAACGGCTGAGTAGATTAAGGCAGAGAGACTAGTCATGAGCCGAGCACATGTTTCAGAGAGCGAGCAAAGCCAGGTTTCTCTGGATGTGCCTATTATAGCTTCTGTAAGCTCTGCTGCTTTCAAAAGAAAACACTCCACTCTCATCTTTCCTTCTCCACTTCCAAAGATTCTCCTGTCATCTCTTTTCTAAGAACTGCTCCTCTTCTTCCTCTCTATTCAAAACCTTTTTCTCTCTTTTGTTTTCTCCATCGCCCTCAATTCAACACTTGACTCTACTTCTGCCCTCGCCTCTTGGAACAACTCTTCTCCAGAAACACATTACCTGCCCTCCTTTCTTCTTCCACATGCAGTCCTCTTCTCCTCTTTGTGACTCTTCTCTCTTATCCCCTCATCTCTTGAGAGAAGCACTCTTCTCTTCATCCTGTACATCTCCTGCACCTCTCTACCAAGCAGTGTGATCTACGCTCAATGTGCCCCGAGGTGCCAGAATGTAACAGGGTGCACCAAGTTGAAATTGTGGCTACCTTTGGCATGGCATGCCGCATGTCAGCTGTCATTCTGCAGTCAACAACCAGTCAAATCTCTGTAGAGGAGGGACTATAATACCTGCAATTGTTTGACTGCATTTACTTTGAAGAGATGCACAGACATTCTTCAGGACTGATGGGCCTCCTAAAGTTTGTCATCTGCTTACAACTTGCCAGTTTCACCAGCTCCACAAGCTGGTGGTAATGGTCAGGTATCGCAAGGAGGACATGAAGTACTCACATCCTCCATTTTGGAACAGGTTTCTCCTCCTCATTTTGCAAATGCAAACTGTCGCTTGTGCATTTGTATTAAGAGCATAGCCTACTTTGATACATGTCAGCTGGAGGGATGACGAATCATATAATGACGTAATGTGGCTTGCCCTTCGGCGTACCTGTGAGGGCTTGTGAATGTTTGCGTGTACGTCAGTGTGAAACACTCACAGACAAACAAAAAATGTGTTGTATCTGATCACAACCTAAAAAAATGGTTAAAATTGTTAAACCAGAGGCCAAGATATCCCAACTTTTAGTCCCTATCATGATTCAAGCTCCAAAAACAATGCATTCTACACTCCCATAATGCAGTTAGATAAAAGCTTTCATGAGACTCACTCTTTTTTCTTTTTTTTTTACAACTGCCATTACCTGCTGCTCTGAACACCCGAATTTCCCCAGCTGGGGATTAATAAAGTGTATCTTATCTTATCTTATCTTACTTCCTAGTACATAACCACACCTGCCTAATTCCAGTGCCTAAGTCCAGTCGAGGCTGATATCATCAGATTGAATTATTACACTGTTATTGTTATCACTATTGTTATAACTTCAGTGTCTTTTGACACATGCTGTTTAGTATAGAGTTTAAAGCCTTGAAATTTTGCAGTCATCCACCTATGTTATCAAACCACACATGGCAAATGGTACTTAATTAGCATCGTCACCCATGAGAAATTTTAGCATTGATATAACGTTTTTAAATCATCAGTCTACAATGGCAAATACAAACAGCAAGATTTGTTTTCTTGACCAGATTTTATAATTAGGAGCATTATCTTCCCAATCTGTTCATGATGCGCAATGCATTTTGATTCTGATTCTTACTGATGGCCGCCAAAGCTGGCCAGTACTGATCAAACAATACACACACAACACAGCACACACCAGAAAGCACACTCTGTTGCACATCAAAACCAAAAATGTCAGACTGTTCCTTTAACGGCAAGTCTTCCCATCCAAACCTCGTCTCCTCCCTGATCTCAATGCACTTCAGTTATTTTTATTATTATAGTGCTAAATCACAACAGAAATTGTCTCAGGACAATTTTCACATAGAGTAGATCAAGACTGTATTCTACAGAGACACAACAATTCCCTCATGAGCAAGTACTCCATGACACTCCTCCTTTGCTCTTACAAAATTGCTCCTAATTCCTGCAGCATCACTATTGTGTTGTTGCCCACTCACAGATTTACCATTTACATAATGCCATTTACACAGGTGGATCATTTATACTGTATGTTTAGATTTTGTTTCTGCATTTCTTCACTCCACTGTTTCACTGCCTACTTGCAGATTTGCCCTCTTATGTAAATTCATCAGTAAAGGGGGTCCCTTTTCGCAATATTTAGACACCCGTGCATGGGTCCAGCCTGAGAGGAATATGTAGTACTAGCAATTGAACACAAAGGTGCATGGAGGAGGAGGAGGAGGAGGAGGAGGATAAGGAGTGACAGATTATAATAGAGAGACACAGGGTTCACTAGAGAGATGAGGAGCCAGAGACAGAGGAAGAGAGTGTGTTGACATTAAGATGACAGAGAAGAACATTATCATGTTGGTACTCAGGAACATTTCTAATACTCAGCTGGAGAGCTATTCCTTTCCAACATTAACTCCAGTTCTTCTCCTGCTATTATTTTTCCTCCTTTGATTATAGATGTTTTGAACCTTTTTCTATGGTAAAGCCAATAAAATGATACCAAGTAAAAATGAAAAAGATTAGTATAAAGGTCATCACTTCAAACACAAACTTTGACAGTTTGTACATCAGTCAGTGCAAACAGTCATTAAACACACAACTGTCTATCAAAGTAACAAACGAACGTCACAGGTCAAATAAATAAAATCGTGGTTGTCATGACAGCTTGAAAATTGCAAACAATAGTTGGCAAAAACAAAAGAAAGGTAATTTATACCTTCAGCAACATTATATGTAAGGCAACAGCTTTATATCTGACTGACAGAGGCCTCTCAATTATTATTCAACTTAGATTAGACTTTATCAGAAGTATCTATACAGCAAAGTAAAATTTCAGCAGTTAAAATCACAGCAAGAATCACACGTGGTCACACCTGTCTTAAAGTTCAACTGAAATCATGACTAATCCTTTTTAGTGTCAAGTAATGTCAAAGTGATTTGGCTGCATTTCACTTTACCAGGTCCTGGTATTGTCAGCTCACTGAAACAGCTTACTGGAAAACTTAACTGAATAGAGTCATTGTTAATGTTGTTATGAAGAATGACATTCTGACTGGTTAATGAACAGAGGCGAAGAAAAAGAGAAGAAAAAAAATGTTCTGTTGGACATTAAAATATAAAACCAGACACTTTATTGCAGTTATTTATCATGATACACATCTCCAACAATGTTTGCAAACCAAAAGGACAGCAATAACAAGAGCTAATTTATTTCTATACCATACCGCATTTTTTACAAAGGGGTAATTCCTAAATACATTTACATAAAGAAAAGCAATTAAAGCAAGCCTGACCCCCCCCACACACAAAAAAGCATATAGAATAAAAAAATAAAAAGCCTCTACTGTGGGTTTATCTCCTTTGAACACTGAATATAAAAGCATAGAGCAAAGAAAAGACAAGAGAAATCTTTATTTTTATTTTTTTTAAATTGCAACAGCAAGGGCACATCAAAGTTCTTTTGGCAGTTTGTTCTAGTTGCATGCAGCATAACAACTAAATTGCTGCTTCACCATGTTTAGTCTGGACTCTGGGCTGTACTAGCTGAGCTGAGTCCATGATCTAAGAGCCCTACTTGGTTTGTATTCTTTAAAAAAATCAGATATGCATTCTAGGCATAAACCATTCAGTGACTTATAGACTACAAGCACACAATCGTAACATTACCACACAACAATAAATTCTAGGTCTGATTTCACAGGTGTTCACAACATGAGCGATACATCTGGGCTTCAGCAAAGTATTTGGTTCTTTAATATAGCTAAACAATATTAAAATGAACTGTGCAGCTCTGCAGGCGAAAAAAATAATAGTATTTGTTATCATTACTAGATAGTAATCAACTTTCATCAATACAACAGAACAAAGAAGCAATTACAGCCACTGATTTGCTAGACTAATTTGCAGTCTGAAACAGGTGGGGAGACTCTGGCCTTTGGGTCCCCACCTGTTTCCATTTGATCCGGGCCATAAAGCTACTGATGGACACAAAGCAACTTAGAAATAATAAAAATAATAAAGTGTCTGTGTGTTATTTCACACATAGTAATTTATTTGCACAGCTATTTACTCTACAAGGAGTAGGCTTAGATGGTGCATCAACTAGTGTGAGATGTCACACTAGACGTGTCAAGAAAGAAAAATCTGACATGCTAGTCTTTTTGTTGAGGTGTTGTGCGGCCTTCCCAGACGCTGCAAGACAGGTTGTTTAGCATGTCACACTACACGGGTATAGATGCCTGATTGTCTTTCACGATCACCGACAGGGATGCAAAAGAAGATTAGAAAAGGTGACAAAGCAAGACGGACAAAAAAATTCCACCAACATAATTTATGTGGAAAAAAGAAAAAAGAGTGACAGTCATAGCCTGCTACCCTGTGTAAGCACTATAAAAAGGACCACAAATCCAAAAAAGGTCCCAATCACCTCCAAATTCAAGAAGACCAAATTTTTCTGCTCCGTCTGAGGGAGCCTTTGAAATGGAGAAACAGCTAATGTTAACATGCTGATGTTTAGTAAGGGATAATGGTGAGCAGGTTCCTATGGAGAAATAAACCCAGACGGGTTAAAATGAGCCTACTCTCGTCTGTCACTGCTCTCAATGCGCAGCAGCTCTGAAAGTAAACACACACATTGCATAGCAACTGTCCGTCACTGTGCACAGGCCGGCAGGCAGGATATCTTGTTTCTTTACAGTTTGTTAGCGTAATCATGTCAAATGTGGAGAGGTGACGGAATATCCCAGACCTGAGAGAGACGTAGCTGGCGAGTTTGGTTTGCCGCTATTACTTTGTACTTATCGATAAAAGTCCTGCAGCAGCTGATATTGGCATTCAGCGTCATACATTAAAAAAATCTGTCTCCAGTTCTATCTCCACTAGGCAGTCTTTTAGCAGGTCGATCGCTCAGGCTGTGTTTTTCCTGGTGTTTTTTTCGTGTCTGTCCTCTTTAATCTGGTCTATCTCTGTGTCCTCAAGTCTTTTGCCGTGGACATCATTCTCCAGCCAAGCTCCATATACTGCCTCTCAAATCAGCTGGCAATTTATTATTGAGCTTGGTACATTAACAGATTGGACCAGGTGTTGGGCGCAGTCTAAAGATATAGAAGATGTCTGTGAATGAATAACGTTAACAGCAATAATTGTAGGAATAGCTACTGTAAGTGAGTGCGTGCTTTATACACGATATGAGGTGGATTCTGCAAACAGGTGTTGCAAAGTTAAAAAAAAAGAAATTTAATTTCATTTTGATTAATTGTGGGTTTGTGTTCCACTGCTGAAAAAAGGAAAAACAAACAATAAAGGAAAGAAAATCATCATGCAAAGGTAATGTGGACTGAGGTATTTCCCCCACCAAGATTTGTGGATGTTTAACCTGGATGGACAAGAGAAAGCTTGTGATCACTGGAAAGAGTTCAGCTGATTCTGTGAATCTGAATCTGTGCATTCAGGAGATACAAGAGCGGTAAGATGTCATATTTCAGTTTTTATTTTAATGCTTCGGCAAGTCAAATAACTTTTCTCTCTAAGGCAGTGATCATCACATTGGCCAAAATGGGATTTTTGTGTGACCCCTGCTCCAAGGTCTCTAGGGTCCTAAAGTTTAGGACCACATTGCACAAATGAGTCTATAAAGAGGATCCTGTTGTATCGGCAGCACTGATGAAGCAAGGGAGTTTTGTGCTTAACAGTGCAGTATTTGTTCAATTTGGGGATGCTAACGAGTACACTAACATTTGTTTCTCACCTGGTTGGAGCGCATCTTCATGGAATGCAAAACAGAGACAGAGCTCCTACAGTGCAGCTGTACTGGGACCAACTCATTAGAAGTTAGCCCAAGTAGCATTTTAAAAAACATAATGCCCCAATTTCTTTTAAAAAATAATGACTGTTCTTACATTTTTTTTTATTAAGCAGGAATGATTGGAAAGATATGGATAATGTGACAAAGTCTCTTAGAGACGCATATCTTAAGACGACAACAAGAGCAACAACACTGTGAGATTTGTATTCAAATGTAAAGTGTGTTCTAAATAAAATCTATTATTATTATAAACAAAATTATCGACATGATTATGTTAAATACATATATCATAGACTGCCACTCACTCATGTGAGTACTGATATGCATCAAGTGGCAGCCAACATGAATAATATGTTTAGTGGATGTCTGAGCTGTCCTTGGATCTGTGTGGACAGTCAAGAATGATGGGTGGAGGACTGTCACTTACTGGCAGTGACACATACATACTTCTGAGCTACTGTAATGAGTCCTGTGATTAATCATCAACAAATTAACAAATCACATGAAATTAGCATGGATTAAATTTAATCCAATGGACCCTTTGCAATACCTTGTCACACTGACAAGCTTCCATTATCACATAGCACCTGTACAACTTTCAATGATAAGGGAGAAAGATTCAAAGAAGCATCCAGTACTGTCTCAACATCAAGAGCGGGGGATATTCTGCTGAGTTGTACTACCGGTTCATCTCCCCCCAGGGCTTTGCTAAATGGCACCCTTGTGTGGAGTGCTCCAGTTTCCTGTCTCTTCCAGTTGCAGTTCCTCCTCCAGCCCAGATGACAGATGATCATCCTGCCTATACTGTCTGACATCTCCTGGACATCTCAGAAGCTTACAGTCTTTGGTAGATCTGGATGGATATAGGCCTGAGGAGCTTTCATGGGTACCCTCACAAACAAATTCTGGACCCCCTTGAAAATCTCACATTGCACACCCAAACAAGCATGGCTGGATGACATGTGGTGCCCATAGAGCAGGGAGTACTGCTCCATGTGCCCCTGAAACATCATCTGAGCTGCAGTAACCTCTTATCTCCCTCACAGTTGCTCCTTCTCTCTCTCTTCCTATGCGTCTGTGTGGTGTGTGACTGCCTGAGTGGAGGTGGTGTGCTGGCTACAGCTTCATTCTATCCTGTAACCAAGACTCATCTCTCCTAGATCCATGTTGCTAGATTGCAATACCTGCTCAGTCAGTTTGTGTGTCAAGATTTGCTACTTTGCATTTGCTAATCCTATTTCTCCTCTCTCTACAGTCTCCAACCCGTTGTCTTGTCAGCCCTGCTCCCCTGCCTCAAACCTCTGCTCAGCTTCTCCCGAGATCCTCTCTCTTCTGTTATGGTTAGTTATAGTTGGTCCCAACTGTACTACAAGGTAGTTAGTTATGTCAGAGCGGATAAACACACTGTTGACTCTAGCTTTTACAATTTTGTCTTGTATTGTTTGTTGTTGTTCATATGTTTGTTGTGGAAAAGTTAAACAGGCACTACTACTAGCAGTTTGTACATACAGAGTTTCTCTTAGTACAGCCATGTCATGTGGAGGAATCTTGACAGACCTGCTTGAAAATGGATCATTGGATAATTACTGTCTGGGGGAGGGATTTAGCCAATTACACAACAGATAAGGAATCAGGGCCAGAGAGGAGGCAAATGTATGTGTGTGTGTGTGTGTGTGTGTATATATATATATATATATATATATATATATATATATATATATATATATATATATATTAAATACTCGATTCTGATTGGTCAATTGCCAAAATTCAGCTGTGTTTATTTCTTGGCGACCACCTACTCAGTGGTCAGTCATTGGCTAAAGGGGCAATCTATTAATGTATCAAGCTCAAAAACTAATTGCCAGCTAATTTGAGTGGCAAAATATGGAGCATTTTCCAGACATTACTTTTAATTTGTTTGGAGAGGACAAAACACTTGGCTGGAGAATGATGTCCACAGAAAAAAACAAGAAAAGTAAAGAGCAACGCTGGACCGACACAAGGAGCAATATTAAGGCACACGCAACTTGAGAACACAGAGGTTGACCAGATTGAAGTGGACAGATACAAAGATGAACGCAGAAATCAGCTACTGCAGGACTTTTATCGATTAGTACAAAATAATAGTCTCTCTCAGGTCTGGAATATCCCATCACTTCTCCACATGTGACATGATTACGCTAAATAACTGTAAAGAAATAAGATATCCTGCCTGCCGGCTCATTTTAATTCAAAAAATATGTTTTAATCACTATTTTGTGTCACATTATTGAATGCTTTAGTAGTAAGCCGTGTTCTAAGCGGGATAGTGTATAGTGAGCAGGCTCACCCTTCAGGATTTATTTCTATGTCATCCCGTCTGGGTTTTATGTCCCCATAGGAACATGCTCACTCTATTTATTTTTATAACCTGTTTCTTGAGATAATGGGCTTCCAAATAATAACACAACTTTCTTGACATAAGGCAACAACATTTTTTTTGAAGGGTCACCTTCTTCCACCTTCTCTCTGTAGATCAAAAACATTTTTCAACGAACAGAACAAAGCTGCACTGACTCATTTTTCAAATCAGTTTGTGGTAAAGAACCAGCTGGTCCATGCACTTTGTCACTGAGGCTGTCCTTGTTAAAAGATAATTCATACAAGGTGAAAGAAATCATTTATTCCCAGCGGTGGGGGGAAGAGCAAAGAAGCCCTCTCTGCATTGTAAATCTGAACACAGGTAATCTGTGCAGAGATATGACAGGATTTGAAAGACAAATTCGGATTAGTGCATTTTAATACTTGCAGTAGTGAATATTATAGAAAGAAACTGATGTGTGTGTGTGTGTGTGTGTGTGTGTGTGTGTGTGTGTGTGTGTGTGTGTGTGTGTGTGTGTGTGCTGGATGGTTGTTTCAGGTCACAAACCTGTTAACTGTGACTGAATGATTACCTGCTTGTACATGCATGTGTGTGAATGCATATGAGTGGTTTTATTTGATTAGTGTATGTATGTGCTCTGCAGCAACTTAATATCATTAGAGCACGCTGCTCTGCACACTAGTGTAATGTGTGTTTAGACCGCAGTATGAGCAGCCACTGCCACCTTAACCATTCATTTTAACAAATCATAAATGTTAAATGAACACACACAAAGCACCAAATGTTACTAATGTGATTTAAAACAGAAGAAGAAACAAATGTTAACTCATCACTGTGTGGCCAATCATCCATATTGTTAAAGCACACTTGAGATAGGACACGGCTACAAGTTTCTGGCATGCTTTTCATGGGATTTGTTGACTATGGTTTTGTTCGAATAACTATTAAAAACACAAAAATGAGCTACACTGTTGCACTGGGTGGTATGTTCATTCACTTCCATGAACACAGACAATTTTCACTCAGTCCCACATACACCGTCCTGCTGCTCCAAATACTCACTAGAGCACTAAATGTGGATTAATCAGCCACTGAAAATAGCAAATAAATGAACTATTTCCTCCTTCGCGTGAAGAAAAAAGTTAAAAAAATAAAAAAATAAATGAAAAGGCTCAGTAATATCTTAAGACAGTTGGTCACTGTAGTTTTTAAGATTTCTACCTTAATTACCAATGGACCTGGAGCTGAGAGCCACAGACAGAATAGGGGAATAGGGAACTCAGAAAGTATTACAAAATAAGCTAATACAGTGTTGCTTTTGTTTTTTCATAGGATTTGCTGACACGAAGAAAAATACAGATTATGTCCACCTTTAAAATTTCAGACAGCGCACAATTACAGCAGTGTCTATATTTTGTTTGGGTGGCTGCAGGCGCAACTCTGCTTCCATAATATGCCTGATCCTATGAACAACCTGTACCTATATTAATCTCTTCACATAGATAAACAGAGCTGGTTGTAGCTTACAATAAAGAGACAATTAGCAATATGATATATCTGTATATATATGTACAAAAACGCAGTATCACAAAAGAAACAAAAGATAATCTACATGCGTGTGTGTTTGTGTGTATGTGGAGGTGCATGTGCACTTTCTGATAAAAAGAGACAGCCCAGGCAAAAAAAGGCAAATATAAAGCCAACTGATAAGATGCAGTTTTGGGGTGAGCACCAAAAAACTGTATTACTCAAGCAACACTCATAACAAAATTGATGGCAGCATGTTGGGTGTTGCATTGATGTTCATTGTTTCAGAGTTTGTCTGGGAAAACATAAAAGTTTCTAGAATTTACAGCTGACTAACAGCCAGCCTCCATGTTGCTAGCTGTTGTGCTGAGGTCTTGTTTGTGTTTGGGTTACTTGCTTCACTAAAACTAACATTGGCGATCCTAGAAAATCAGCATAATCAAGCTGTTATCACCTATCTCTGTTAAGAAGCTTTAGAAAGACTAGAAATAATTACAAATATGAGTTAGTGCAGGCACAACTTCCGAGATGAGCAAAATTGGCCATGAGCCATTTGTGCTTTTCCTTAATGTGTTGAGGGCTCCTCTCCAATGTCTTGACTCAAGATTGTACTCTTGTTTTTGTTTCTTTCCAAAAATCCAACATTCACACCCACTTCACACAGTGATTGGCCAGCTGTGCGGAGGTGAGAAAGTAAGAAGGATTTTTTTCAAGCTCCGTTTTTTTTCACATTTTTACATTCATCATACATATTGCATTACTTTCACATGTGAACAGATTAAATGAAATGAGACTGAAGCATGTCCCATTTCCCCACTTGCAGGACTCCCACCTTTTGCAGAACAAACTGTGGCTTCTACATTTAGAAGCATTACCTTCTGTGAAATTGCTCAGGACAAATCAAAACATTTTGTATGCTCTGTAGCCTTCCTCGAAGCGTGCAGCTGAGCATTTTTGTCAACAGACCAAAAAATGACTGATGTAATTTACCCCCCCCCCCCCCTGTTTGCGTGTGGTCGCATCTAGAGAGTTAAGCTGGAAGCCACAGGAAAAAGTTTACTTTTGTGGCCCTGAAGCTGCCTGCACACTGAAGCCACTAAAGCTGCTCAATTTAAGAGCTGCATTTTTATACCACCACACACAAAATCAGCTACTTTTGTGTTTTCAAAAGCCTGTTTTTGCTGCAATCTCTTGCTTTTAAATTCCTAATCATAAACCAAAGATAAGCCTCCATTGACTCCAGAGCAGAGGGCTCATGTCGAAAATCCTATTCATGTTAGCCATTTGTTTGTGTTGCAATGACACAAACATGTGCATACACACACCTACACACAATGAAGGGGGGATTGGTGGGTTTGAGCTTGGCTCTTCAAACCCAGATTGAGAACATTAGTGTAGTGAGAAAGGCCTGGCATGTGACACTGTGGTGTGAGAGAATTTCATAAGATTGGCACAGAACAGCTGAGATCATCATTGTAATCCCAGGCAGCCTCAGTACTAGATAACCTTTTCATGGTGCTTGCAGCATCATGGGAGGTGGGCCTGATGGAGAGAAGAGAGGGCAGTCCCAGCACGAGGCACAGTAGAGCTGTCATGTGGATTAGTCTGCTGCAGGTCATTGTTTGGGCTAACTTTCCATCTAACAAACAAAAACATTGTTGTTTTGAGAATAAAGATATACTATATATTATAATTTTATAATATATTATAAATGTTACTAGAAAAAATATTACAACAAACATTTGTGACATTTTGAGAATTAACAAAATATTTTATATCAAGATTAGATAGTAGGTGGATTAGCCTATATACAGTATATATGTTTTAGCATCACCTGCTGTTTACCAATGCAATCATTATTTTTCCTTGAAGTAATATGTCCTGATTTTATTCTCATAATATATTGACTTTTTGGTAATATTACAGCTTTTGCTTTTTATGGCTTTTTCTCTATGAACTCTGAAATTTTAAACTTATTCTCACAGTATTTAAAATTACAACTTTGCCTCTCTCATAATGTTATGTTTGGGGTTGTTACTTGATATGTTTCCTGTTTTATTTTCCAGTTTTATTTTGGAAGTTACTCTCTTCATGTGTCATGTTTTGTTTTACCTCCTGTCTTTGTGTGGTTTCCCATCTTAGCAATTGCTGATTAGCTTCACCTGTCCAACCTTCCCTACTATATTGAAGTCAGTCTTTTTCCCTCACTCCTTGCCATTTTGTTTTAGTACCATGTGTGTCAAGTGGTCAAGCCTTTTCCAGCAGTTTCGAGTGTATTTGGACTTCTGCCTTATTCTTCCTGGACTCTTGGATTGTTGCCTGCTCTGTGTTGGATTTCTTTGCCCGTTTGGACTGCCGTGTTTGGTTTTAACTCATGCCTGTCACACCATCCCTGAAGCCAGGGGTGGGGAACCTTGGCCTTCAGGCTGTATACGGCCCACAAGATCATTTGATCCGACCCGCGAAGCCATTCATCACTACTAAAAAGCAAGCACTTTTCAGGGATAAACAAAATATTATGAAATAGTAGACCGACACATTCCTCTAAGTGGTCCCTAAAGGCAACATACTAGCATTCATCATGACATCTGTCAGCAAAACATAAGCAGATGCAGAATGTCACGCTTTCCAAGACAAATGGGCAAACTGTGTTGGACTGTTTTTGTCCATGTAAAAGTCAAACCAGTAGGTCTAAGTTTGTTTGTGGGGACATGCATAGTCATGAGTGATGAAAAAATTTGTCAGGAGTCATTAGAACTCTAAAACATGCTAAACTAGGTGAGCTGCAAGGACAGATGTGCTTGGATAGTTGACGCTCTTCGAGTTTGGATGCCCAACAAGCAGCTTTCCCAAGACCTCATGCAGCCAAGTTTTGTGGTGAGCAAGCTAATAACTAAGAAGCTGAAACCTCATTCAGAAGGAGAGTTTGTGAAGGATTGCCCACTTGCTGTTGAAGAGCTGCTAACACCAGACAAAGTAAAATAGATCTAAAGTGTCAGCTTGTCTGGAATAATTCATAGAGATGATGGGAAAACCTGATGTGGAAACTCAGTGACAACTCAGTGATCTGTGTCTGCTAGCATCTGTGTGATCTGGCCTTGGCGGAAATGGTACACGTCAAGCCCTGTCTACTTTTCCTACACTGCTATGCCTGCTATGACATCTGAATATGTTGGTGAGCATGTATAACTCTTTCAGGCATTTGGGGTTTCAGGAAAAGCAAAAATTTAATATGTTTGCAACTACTTCATACACCCTACAACATGAAATTGAGCTGCAAAGCAAAAACTGACTTTTGTAAAAACTGGGTTCTTCTCAAGAGTGACTGCTCCAAACATGGAAAATCAGTTACAAGTAGCATCATCATACCATCTCACATCAGAAACCCCTCCAAAGAAAAGCAGCACTGCAGAGGTTGATGTAATATATGTGTTCAATAATTCAGTATGGTCATGGGCACTGCTAAGGGGAGGCAAGGGGGCCAGGGCCACCCTGATACAATTGCTGCCTCCCCCCCAAGTGTGCAACCCCGATGAAAAATTTCTGAGGGCACCACTGAGCTTTGATAAGACATAAGCCTTTTGTTCATTGCCTTTTGTAATAAATCACTTGAATTGCACCATCTCTGTCTTCATAGTCTACATTTCAGCTCTACCTCATTTGCCTGTACGCTGCTTGCACTTGCTAGGCAAGTGTGAAACATTGTGACTTTTTGTAAGATTATGAAACCAGTCATATTTTCTGTCCATCTCATTATTATATATTATATCTCATATTGTGACTGTTTCTCTTAAAATTATGAGCTTAACACTGTTATAATGGATTTATGACTTAATGTCATATGACGTCATGCTTCTAATAATTACAAATTTACTGAACTTTATTCTCATGATTGTAAGTGTTTCCTTCTAAAATGAGGGCTTTGTCAAAATGTCAGGAATTTTATGACTTTTTCTCAATTTTCTTTTTTTTAAACCAAATTAAGGTTTATTATATTATTTCTTTTTGTCATAAAAATACAACTTTGTCCTAATGTTATTACTTTGTTTCTTATAAAATTACATACGGTTTTCGTCAATGGCAGTTACAAAAAAATAGCAATAGAAATAGAGAAATACAAGATACAAAATACAAAATAAATGCGGTCTATAAATATGTACAATTATAAATATTTTTACATATTATAAATAAGTACAATTATACAAATGGCTTATGTCAGGTTAATGTTGTTAATGTAATGGTTAATTAACAGGTTGATTCATAAAACAGTACATCTTTTTCTCCAGACTATTCTCAAAATCTTAATTCTGTTTCCCTCAGTGACTCTGTTTAAATCAAGTTGGAGGTCCAAGCTGTAACTTTAGCTCCTTGAGCCTCTCTGCTTCAGGGCACAAACTTGATGTAATCCTGCTGACACAAACCTAATGCTGGCAGCCCCCAGTGTTTTATTTCGTCTTAACTCTCTCCACCTATGTGAGCCAGGAGAGGCTAGAGCGACTGAGTGCATGCAGATGGCAGAAGAAGCACAGCCACAACCAACACAGCAGTAAAGTCCATCTTTCTCTCCAGCCAGCGGGCATTAATCACACTTTGCATCACACCAACTTGTACCACTCCCAATCAGCCTCCCTGTGAGAGCACTGTAACACACTGCAGGGTGCTAAAAGGCAGGGTAGGAGAGGGTGGAGGCAAGGGAAAGCCAGAAGTGCTCGACACACTTGACAACCAGCCAACTTCACGAACTTTGTTCACATCTGTTTGTATTTGGCTCAGCCAAACACATATGCAAACTTTAAACCTGGTTTATGTATGTGTGTAGTCAACAGTTACAATACAGGAGTCTCCTGGATAATTTAATAATGCTACAAGTTTATGTTTATGTCAGTTTAAATTAATTCAATTTAGTTTCTGAGTTTGATAGTTATGATGGGTGGCATAAAATACTGTTATACACTTGAGCCTCAGCCATGGCTGTGATTAAGAAAACAGCCAGAGGTGCAAATCAGAAACCTGCGTCGGCTGAAACCACAGTAGTAAAATCATGGACTGCTTGTCAGATGCCCCCCCCCATGTACACAATAGTTATTTTCTAACATAACAGGACCATTACGTTACACAAACCACTTTGTTCAGCTGCACCATCCCTACTAACGCTACAACATAACTCAATTGATTGCAGTAAAAACAGTGAAGCAGAGAGTGTGCAAGTTTCACTTTGTGTCAATTCAGGCAAAATGGAGGAAGAGAAGTAGATATTAAGAGGCCAGCATTAGGCTGATTACTAAAAAAAAAATGAAGTTCTGTAAGCATGCTTGTCTGTCGAACAAACAGCTCATCGCTTTAAAAAGTTAAAGTTATCACTGAACAATCACTTCTTTTGTACTTTAGTGCTTTAGACAAAACAAGGCTGGGCAAAAACATTTTTTTGCACATAGCACTGGCACTACACAGGTTGAAAGTTTTGTAGCAAGTAGTAAAGTTAATCAATTACACAGACATGTGACTGGCAAATGATTTGAATGTTACATACAAACAAACAAACATGGGAAGTTCTCTAAGAATTGAAAACCAAATCTAAAAGATTTTTGTTCTTCAATAGAATGCAACAGATTCACATTATTATCCACGACTGAGGCCTGGGAGCTTTATTTAAAGTTTGTCTACTCAAATCTCTTCTGGAGCCTCCCTGAACCAGCAATAGAATAAGAGCTGCTGTTCCTCATCTAAAGTTAGCCAATATCTTTATTGTAAGCTAACATAAATTGAAGTGACTGTCCTCATGTTGTAAACCTTTTTTTTTTTTTTTTTACACTTTTTTAGGGCGTTTAGGAATCCTTCTGTCAGTCTGTCTACTGTAAGATTTGCTTTTTCATAAGCACAAACAGTACTGCATGTTCTCTCTTCCTCCTTCATGTTAGAGTAGTACAATTCAATCATGCATGTAGATGAATCACACACATCTTTCTTCAGTTCGCCTGCAAGGATGTTCAGCTTGAAGCTGGTTAACACATTCCAACAAAGAGTATTTTCTGAATCTGCGAGTGTCTGAGATGTCTGGGAGGCAAAGTACTCCACAAAAGTGATTACTCTGGTCATGAAGCAGCTAATTAGTATACTTGATTGCTCTGCTGGATGGCAGATAGAGGCTAGAATTAGAAAAGGATGTTGTAAAACTGATGAAGATATAAGATCAAATATACATGGCCAGTATAGTGTGCATACACTGTAGTTTAATAAAGAAACTTGAAAAGAATGGAAATCTTATTCACACTCAACATTTTTAAGACCTTTTAACACCTTTCAACACCTTTTAAGAACGTTTTAAGTTAACACTACTTATTCCAATTAATTATTTTGAACATTCGGGTTTACAGTGTACAACACATGAACATGGACACACATGAACTCATAAATGAATTGCTGACATGCATATGCATCAAAGAAAAAAAAGTATTTATTTGATTCTCTAATTTCATGATTTTAAACCCTAATATTTCTAAGTTCACTGGTAAAAACAATCACACACACAGAGACACACATACGCACATATGTATGCAGGCGCACACACACATGCACGCACAAACAAACACAAATTACTGTTTTTTATGGCTCTTCCATCCCTCCAAACACAGACAATGCAGCTCTTGCACAAGGCAAGCAGTGACGCAGCCAGTTGGTTGAATCAGTGCATTTTCTTCCCTGTAATGTTATATCAGGGCGTCTCAGGACACAAGCTCCTGCTGCCACACTGGGTTTTTCAGACAACCAGGCTTGATGACACATGACTGCATCAGTTATCACACAGCTCTCAGACTGCTGACTCTTCATCATCCACGCACATCGTTACAATAATCAAAATGTTGTTGCCAGGATGACTATGGTTTTGCTGTGAGGGATATCTGGGAGTGAGTGTATGTGTGTTTGTTCATTGGCAGGTTAAATAAGCAGTGCTTAATCAGCATAAATATCATTATTGGTCTGCCTACCGGTGTGTGCAAATCTCCTCAGATCACATTTAAGAGATTTTAGACTGTGAAAGACAAAGCATAAAGACCCAGTGAGAGAATTCCGACTCAAGCTATTGTTAAGAATTTACTCTGCATACATTTTGGAAGAGTAGTTCCTGCTTAAATTATATTGTTGTTGACTCAATATTTCATCATTGATATCTGATTTCTCGCTTCTGACCTCATCACTCCCAACAAGGACAACACGTTCAGTACAGCAGGGAGTCTGGAGTGACAATAATAATAATTTTCCCTCTTGGAAGAAAGGGACAGAAGTGATGACTTGAGGTGTCTGACTGAACTTGTTCTCAGGCTTTGCTTCAATAAACCAAAACAACAATTTTTCCCATTTCCTTGGGGCTAAATCCTAACATCAGCATGCTAGCATGCCCACAAAGACAAGTTAATATGCATATGTTAAGCAAGTAATGTTTATCATGTCATCATCTCTGTTTCAACATGTTAGCATGCTTACATTTGCTAATTAGAACCAAACACAATGGTAATGTCAGTACTTTTGCAGGTATTTGGTCAGTTCTTATAATTCATCCAGTGGGGAGTATGAACGTCACTACCAATTGCCATTGCAGTTCAGTTGGTTAGACATTTCAATCTGAACCAAAGATGTTAACCTCAATAAAAAATAAGTCAGAATTAAATGTAGTCAGCAGGATTTAACATCTGGGGATCATGAATGTCAGTACAAGATTTCATGGAAATCCATATGTATATCAAGATACAGTGTGGACCATCAGACCGACCAGCATAGCCATTCCCCGACCCACACTGCTAAGATGGCTAATAAGGTTAAGGCTTTGTTATGAGTGTCTATCTAGATATGGTTACAAATTTGTCCTGAACCTAATTTTTGGGAGATAGGTTTGCAGACAAATGACAAAATGTATTTACGTCTACAGGGCACTTGAACATGAAATACCATCTTTACTCTCTCTGTGGAGTTTTAATGCATGAGTGAATTGGTGTCATTGGAATCATGGCAGTCTGTCCATTACACTCTGATTGAATTCTGAAATGTTTGACTTTCCCTCTAATAGTATCAGGACCCCGAGAAAAAGTCAGGGAGTTACCCCAACCACTAGAAATCATCTACTTGGGATCATGAAAGTCTAAAGCAATTCTTAATTAAATTTGGCCAACAGTTATTAAAAAAATTCTGGCTGGACAGCCCTGGCTGAAGATTTACCAGGGAGTGACAGTCACCTTGCTAACGAACCTAGCAATAGATGTGCTGTAATTACCAGATGTTATAATTGAAAATGTATGTGAACATGAAAGAAGAATATTTTTATGCATTGTAGGACTCGACTTAAGGGCCTGGCTTATCCTCCTGCCATCCGTCTTGAAAGTAAAAATCAAACACTACTAACACTAATACATCACTATGGTAGAGGTGGCATCTGGATTGTCCAACAATACTGACTGGTACACGTCACGTAAATACATGCACAGAAAACTACTACTGTACCCATGAAGCTCACTTTTTTATTTAGAGTGAATTTTAAAAGGTAAATTTGCTGTTTGCTTTCAAACAAAATAAATATGGCTAAACTGATATATTATTCTCTCATTTGATGTTTTGTTGATTAACTTCTAAAATATTTTAATATTTAAGTAAAAAAAAAAAACTTGACAAATTTAGTGAAAAATCTGGCATGCACTTCAATGGGGGATCATACTGAATAAGGTCGTGCAAGACTTTTCACATGATTGCTTACATTTTCCCACAACAATCTTCCAAATAAGCCCACCCTGTGATTAACTCTAAAATATTGTTTTATTGCTTTCTATGCAAGACTAAAACAGCATATAAACTAATGTTGTTCACATCCAAAATCATTCATTCTCATTCTCAAATCTTCTCTTGTAGCATGCAGTACGTTTAAGCCTACCGAAACTAACAACTAATGCAGCTAGCTGGCTACTGGGCCGTGCCACCAACAAGCTGATACAGAAATCTCATCTTTGACTTTTTTGATGCAGCGCCTAAGATAAAGACAATTTTCAAACTTCAGGACTGCAAGCATGTGCTGAAGGACCTGTTTCGGTCCAACTTCTACACAAGAGGCTCTAATATAACATTGACAAATCTTGATTTGCTTTCAGTAACAATGTCAATGAATTAATTTATCAATTTGAATTTTGCTAATGCTGTGTTATATACAGAATTAATATCCTGTATGTGTTCAATATTGTTCATGTTCTGCACGTTATACAAAAAAAAAAAAAAAGTTTTTGGAAAACAAAACATTGTTAAAAAAAATGCACTACATATGTGTTTTGCATTCAAAACTGACTAATTTTAAATCTCACAAAGTCTGATGCTTCCGGTGTAAGTGTTAAACACTAAAAGAACTGTATCAAACCCTGCATGTGAATTAAGACTGCATTTTGTTGGTGTACTTTTTACAAAATTTTAGGTACAAGGTACATTTTTGTCACTAGAGGTACAGACAAGAAGGTACAAAAATATACCTATGTAAATGCTGTGGTTCTTGTCTATGCAGAGTCTACACACACAAGTCACTATCCTCGATAAAACAGACAGAGCACGAACACTTCCAGTGCAGAAATATTAATGAATGGCGACAGTAATAGTGACATTTCACACCGGAAAACAACTACAGACAAAAATGCAGGTTGAGAAAGCCTAGGGTATCAATTAAAGTGCGACCAGACTTGCATGCAGATATGACACATTCAGTAACACCAGTCACACTGGATAGACAAGTGTATCCTTGGCCAGTGTTGAAATTAAGACTGCTCAATGATGGATTAAAATCACAGTTAATTCCCCAACCCAGCAGGTTGCTGTGTTAACAAACCTGACAACCAAGGAGCTCATTGGCAATCTTTTCATTTCTCTTTATGGTCTCATGTAGTCAATGTTGTTTGCCACTTGAGTTGAGATAATGCTTTTCAATATTTATGGTTGATAAAGCCAGAAATACCACTGAGAACTTTCTTTAAGATGAACCCCTACCTGTATCACTCGCACACACCCAGGAGCACTATTGTTATATTAGAGTTTTAAGTTCCAAACTGTGATGTGATTTAATTGCAGTGAGTGACTCTCTGACAAAGACAGTCGATGTGTTAAGTCAGCTTCTGGGCTCAGAAAAGTGTTAAGAACACTATACTCTATAGCGTGTTAGAAGATGTTTGGGATCAGAAAGTCAGAGAACAAGTGCCTGCTCCCAGACTGCCATGATTAAGGGCTGCAGCCACACAGATATTTAGTGTGTGTGTGTGTGTGTGTGTGTGTGTGTCTTCGGACAGATAGTACAACCACTATGTCCTGACCTGAAAAGACACACATAACAGGGTGAAAATGAGTATGCTGCAATCTAAGGCATCGCAGGGGGAAAACAGGACAGATTTCCAGATGAAAACTTGGGGTGTAAAGATTCTGCACAGGAAACAGATGAGTTTGTTTCCTATGGCCCGGATGACCTCACTTACTGAGAATCACTGACACACATACATTCACAACTAGCAAAATTTGGCAGCTGTTGTAGATGAAATGATGATTTGTACATAGATTTTGCTTATATACACTTCTCTTTGTAAGATCTTAGGAAATTTAAAATGATAGTGAGAAATACAAAATAATTAAATGGGCACTACACAGATTTCTGTAAATCAAGATCAGTTTTCTCATCATGTTGTAGAATGTCATACACATTCTTAACAGAAAGCCTGCATGAGGTTCAAATGATACTTTTCAGATTCACATATCTGTGTCATAAATCTGCAAGGACCTGCATTATCAGAAATTTTGGTGCATAGACTGCACATGGCAACTTCACGAGAGAAAATGAACAAGTACACAGACACCCAATATACATCAGGGTCTATTTTGGAGTACACCTGGGCAGTTAAAAAAAGAGGGCATGGAGTTTAAAGGACGTGGACATTTACCAGACATAATCGGTCTAATGAAGATACTTGACTGAACTCATTACTGGAAGTGTTTTTGGAGTGAATCCTTTATTGGGGACTTAAATTTCAGTTTCTGATGCAACAAATCAAAGATTTTAATCAAAGTATCTCAGCTTTATGAAAGTGCAACACCAAATGACTGCAGTACTCTTGACAGTTAGTACCAAAATTAATGATGGTTGATTAAACAATTGACAAATCAATTGACAATTTTGGTAATTGTTAAATCAGTCTCTGGATTTTCTTGTTGTGTTCTGTTATGAGCTTGAAACTGTTGTTCAGAAAAAACAAGCAGTTGTAGATGTCACCTTAGCTGTAGAGAATTGTTAAAGGCATCTTTCAGTGATTTTAATTGCATTTATATACAACCCTATTCATAGATTGGTTAGAAAATATCAACATGTGAATTAAAAGTTAAAAAAAATGAATGTTAGTTGTGGCCATAGTTGGAATAAAATTGTTTCTCAGTACATAAGTGCTGCCTGTTTACTGTTTATTTACATTATAATCCTCAATAACCCCCACTACTGAAATTTTCACCAAATTGAGACCTAAGTCATAAAATAAATACCAGGCAACTGAAATTCATATGATTCATAGAAATATTTTTTTCTCCTGTCAAACCTACCAGTGGGCCCAATATTACAAATACAGATTATACAGCTGAGTATAGAAAGACAAAGGGGGCATATGTGCTATGTTGACAATTAAGCACGAAATATTAACAGTTGGCAAGCTTTGTGATTACCAATTTCATGTCCCAGCTTCTTATGTCCACATCATAGAAGGCATTTTTATGTTGAGGTCAAAAAATAACTTACTAATAACTAGTATTTATAAGAAAACTTACACTCTAAGAAATGATTCATGGAGTTAGTAGGTACAGCTCAAAATCAACAGCTTTTTCTGTATGAAAAAATAAGTTTGTTATGTTTATACTTTAATAAGTTTGTCTAACTGAAAAAAAAAAATTAACTCAATAATGCATGGATTTTCAACAGATATTTCTGCCTCAACTCAAAATACAGGTGTAAAAATCCATGTCCCTGTTACTTAATTAGCTGAGTAGCCTACAAGGCTGAGCACGAACAGACCATGCGGCATTGCCACATGGAAGTGGAAGACACGAGTGAGCACAGCACACATCTGCTAACTTTGTGGTTTGGTGAGTAAAAATTGACTCGTATTTGTGCTACTGTGTAAGCTAGCAGTAACTTAGCTGTAGTAATTCGAACCTCAGTGTTTGCTAAGATTTGTTTAGATTGCAAATGTTGATTGGCACTGGTAAACTTTGTTTCTTTCAAATTTATTTAAAACGTGTAGTGTTTGAGCAGCAATAGCCTCATGGCTAGGATGTTGTATGTTACTGCACACATTCGGTTTGTTTTAACTTAGTCAGCCATCATTAGTGCCTACTAAAATCCACATTGACAACGAGAGTATTGATGTCTTGAGTTGTACCAGTTGTTAACAGTGTATTTCTCCCTGCCCATTTCATTGCATTAGTTTGTGTGAATTTCTTTTGTTTTCCATCTTGAAAAAAACAGTTAAGTCAAATTTATTGTTATTAAGTTGCGAGTTGCAGGCATCATAGCCTTCTGATTGACCTTATTTGAACAGAACTGCTAGATTCCAAAAATGAAGTGGTCCTGTAAAATGTGCAAATTTGAATCACCAAGACAGATCTGCTAAAGCATTATAGACTTAGAGATGGTCATGGTGGAGAATCTCTCCCTTGTCTTTATTGGGAGTGCTATTGCTCATGTAAAACATGGGGCAGCCATGTTTAAACTCTAAACTATACAATAGTTTAGAGTCTCAAAAGAGGAAATATTGCATTATTTGCAGTGTGTTGTTTACAGTATTTGTAGTGCTGAAAGTTTAGACATTTATGCTCACCTCAAATTAAGAGGAAATGTTGCATTACAGCATTTGCGATGTGTTTAATTACTGTATGTGTAGTGTTGACAGTTTATACAGGTGCCATCCTCAAATTACTGCAAGAGGAAATGTTACATTATTTGCAATGTGTATAGGCCTTGTGCGTGTACTGTTGAGTTTTTATCTAGTTCAAAGCAATGTAGGCTATAGCTCAAATTGTTCACATCAAAGTGAGATGCTGACTGTTTGAATGAACAGATCATAAAACTGGAATTTCAATGTGTGATATTTACTGACTTAGATAAATTAAGTTCTTGTACAAAAAAATTGTGCTGGCTCAAAATAAAAAAAAATAGGTAACAATTTCCATGGACATTTCTGAGTAGAATGAAAAGAAAATAAGTTAGATTAACTAAAAGGAGTAATTTTAACACAATTAAAATTAAGTTGGTTTAACTTAAATAAGCTTGTAGAGGAATAGGCAAATCATGTTGATTGAACTTAAGTAACTGAGTTGGCCTAACTAGAAAAGTCGTGTAGCATGTACTTAATACTAGCTAAGTTGAAATAACAGAAAAATATCCATGGAAATTGTTACCTCAATTTTTTCACATTGAGCCAGCACATCATTTGTTAGAGTGCATCATTTGGTCTTCTATTGCTCACACTCAGAACTTTGTAAAGTTCCTTAAGGACAAATAACTCACAACTGAACAAACTTCATCCACTCACAAAGACGTGCGTGAAATACAACGGAAAGCTCCATCAAAACCTAGTGGATACTAAGTTAAGATAATGTTGTAAAACCTGAAACTTCATCGAAAAAATTGATGAATTCAAAACAGTCTTACAACTTTGAATTCTGTTTACAATTCTGAACATTGAATTTTTAGTGGGAAATTTAAAGACTTTACCAGAAAATTAAATCTTTGTATTCTTATAGCACTAATACTTTCCCACATGTATCACATTCTGCAGTAAAAAAAAAAAAAAAAAAGAAAAAAAAAGCAAACAACAGCATTGAGCCAACGGGCCCCGCATTGAAGCATTTTAAGGTTTTAAGGTCTCTGGGATCTCTGCAGTGTTAACAGTAAGGCTGTTGAATCTCATCATTCATTCAATGACTGGCATTGTGGAGGCCTGATGGCTAAAACACATAAAATACGCTGTGATTAAAATCTCCTCGGTCCAAGTTCTCTTAGGGATTTTTGTTGCATGTCTTATCACTCTCTCTCTTCCTGACATTCCAAACATCTTTAGGGGCAGGGCAACTCTGCTGCCAGACCCTCTTGTATTTGTCAATTTTATTATTGTTATCATTATCATTAGGGGCTGGGCTGCTCTGTTGCTAAACTGTCTTTTATTTGCCAATGTTGTTGTTTATTCTTATTATTTCTATTATTATTACTGCTATTACTACTGTTCATCATTCCTGCCAGGAAATCTGCCTCCTCATGCATGAAAACTAGAACAATTGCCTTGCGGCTGTATGCCTCTACCAACCAGTCAAGTCATGCCTGTTCAGACTCATACATATATATATCAAGTGAAGACTTTGAAGCATTTAGTAAAAAGTATAAACAGTCTTTTTTTGGCAAAATGGAAGTTATCACTATATTGGCATCTATGATCCAGTGAATAATTTTCAGTGATAGATTTGTCACATGGTACAACAACAATCACCTGAAGCTCAATATCAGCAAAACCTATGAGTTTGTGATATAGTGTTATAATGCTTCAAATACGGATGTCGCTGCAAAGGAGCTACAAATGATAAAATGTGGATGTTTCACATATCTTCATCCTAGCAGCACAGAAGAAAATATGTGTGTGTGTGTGTGTGGTCACAGTGACCTTTGACCTTTTAACACCAAAATCTAAGCAATTTGAGTCCAAGTGAACGTTTGTGCCAAATTTGAAGAAATTCTCTGAAGGCCTACCAAAGATATTGCGTTCTTGAGAATGGGACAGAGGAGTTCACAGTGACCATGACTTTTGACCACCTAGACATCCATCACCTGCCTGAATGATTACCAGCCTGTTGCTGTGACCCCGGTAATCATGAAGTGCTTTGAGCGGATTCTTCTCAGGTACATCAGAGACTTCATCCCCTCGGACCTAGACAGCCATTCAGATCACCTACAGAGGGAATCGGTCCACAGAGGATGCTGTCTCCATCACCCTGCACACAGCCCTGACCCACCTGCAGCAGCCCAACACCTACGTCAGGATGCTATTTTTAGACTTTAGCTCAGCTTTCAACACCGTCATCCCAGACAAGCTGGCGCTGAAGCTACACGCAGTGGGTCTGCCTGTGTAACTGTGCCACTGGATCAGAGACTCTCACCAACAGGCCTTAGGTGGTGAGCATAGGGAACATCACATCATCCCCTCTGGTCCTCAGCACGGGCACGCCACAGGGTTGTGTGCTCAGCCCAGCCCTCTTCACCATGTTTACTCACGACATGGTTTGCGGACGACACTACAGTAGTGGGTCTCATCTCAGATAACAACGAGACCCACGACAGAGAGGAGATACACCAGCTCACCCACCCAGCGAACTGTCTTCTTCGGAAACTTTAAAGAAGTCTAAACTCTGTTTTCATAAGCATGCTGTGCCGCATGCTGCATTCAACGTACATTCCCCCTTTCCCTCGTTTGCCAGTCATTCTTTCGGCCTATTTAAGTTCATGTTTCTATTTTTTAAGTGTAACATGTGGAAAAATACTGCGAATATTAATTCAAGTCAACAACTAACAAGATTATGACCAAGTTAACGAGTTGTTTTCTGGCATGAGGGGGTATTCTTGATTTTTCCCTGTGAGAAAGAGTTTGTGATTATGCCAACGTCACTTGAACGCAGCATTCACTGCAGGCCATTCGGGTCTCATAGTGGGAGCGAGGCACTGCCGTGCTGACAAAAATATATGTTATTGGGGCTATTCGTCATGATATCGGACTTATCGGAATGACGTCATAATTTCCTGTTATCGGCCCCATAATTATTGGCCCCATAATTATCGTGCAAAGTCCAGCCCCGACAGTGTCTGCTTCTGACCCTTGGACAAATATATTATTTTCTTATAGCTGACATCAATGTAATGGCTATGTTACCTGCAGTAACATAGAGTGTAGTGTGTTGTTAAAATTATGATACAACTACAATCACAAGCTGTCAGTGGGTAAAGGCCAGATGTGGGGAATACATTTACTAATGCCAAACTCTTTAATGCAGTGTTGTATTGAGTGTTGAGTATAGTGTGGTGCGCAGACTTGACTTGAGGTGCGTATGTTTATGTGTGTATTTCGGGTTGTACAGGAAACTACTCATGATTAGATCTGCCCCACCCAGCTGATGACCCACTTAGGAACTCTGTCCAAAAAAAAAAAAGAAAAACCCAAAACACTACTCATGATAGTGCACAGCAAGTAGTAACAGTGGAAGACACATGCACACGCACAAAATGTTTTTCAGCACTTCTTGTTGAGATGGAAACACCAACAGCGTGTGTGACTGAGTGACATGTCCTCTCCACCTCTGCCTTCCCCTTTCCTCCCTTCCCATCTCTTTCTGTATCTTATGATCTGTTCACCATCGAGGATTGCTCCAACTGCTGGCTTGCTGATGCTCACACTTCCCTTTAGTGGGGCCTCAGATCCATCTTTTGTTACACAGAGTAATACAGGCACAGGCCACACCAAATTCTTGTCTCAGGAAAATTTCCATTTGATTTGATAGATTCAACAGTGGCATGTTTTGAAAAGAATAATTCATCTTCACCTATAAATCGACACACTTTTTTTTCCCTAAAAACTTCCAAAGGACAGATATTAGTTTTTCAGCCCTGAGAAGTGTCTTCTAGTGGTAGTCCATCAATCAGATGGATGGACACATCGATAGAGAGGTAAAATCTGGGGCAAAAGTGACTGTGATGCACTCGCTGCAGCTCATGAAACTTCAGTTTTCTATGAGCCCATGGTAACACTTAAAGACAGAAGTTCTCTCATTCAGAATACAAACCTGAGCAGTAAGAAGATTCTGTTTAGAGAGACTGCAGTACTTATACCCTTGCACATTTGTATAGCAGTATATCAACAGCAAAATGACTGTGACCACAAAAGAAATTGGAGAGAAAATGAAGGTAGGCCTGTAAGTGCAAAACCAGTTTTCAGTGAAGCTCCAGATTAAGAAGCCTCACAATGCCAGCAATCAAATTCTGTTTCACCAACTGTGACCTTTTTAGGAACAAACATCATTTTAATTAGACTTCTCTTTCCCACTCAGACATGAACACAAACCTTTCCTGCACTCAGTGGGTCACTGATTTTTGTTTCTAATGCTCAACACTGCAGTTCTTCTGAAACATCATACATTTTTTATATTATTTGTACAATTAGTTAGGGTGCCTAAACCTCTGTACTGTAACTGTAACCATTTCACAACATTAACCACATCTTAGAAAGGCTGTCTAGCAAGAAGGCTTTGTGTGTCGTAAATGAGATATCAAGGAACGTGACAAAGCAGTGTCGGTATTAGATGACCCAAGATAAGAACATGTATGCTCTCAAAAGGAAGGCACACACCTGTATTACCAAAAGGCACAATTGTTATGTCATCATTATTTCATGCCTTTATTGGACTAGCTCCTGCCTACATGTATTTATGCTGACAAAACTGAGTTATATTCATTACTAAAAGAGAGACTCATTTAATCCCATGAATTACTTTACTAAAACTAAGGATTTTTTTAGTGTGATCTTGTCATAAAATATGACATTTGTAGCTTTGTAGTCGAAAACCTAATTGGAGACTTCAAATGTTAATGAAATTACATGCAGTCCTAGCTTGCTGCAGAGGTGAGCAGTGGGCTCCAGAGGTCTGGTAAATTTACTTATTTCCAACGCCACACCAGGAGATATTTTTCTTTTTCAAACTCATTTTCAGCCCCAACTGACGCCAACTCAAGTGACATCACTTGAAAACATTTATTACAATATGAAACAACATTGCAGCAGAAAATTACATATGCCTTTATAGAGAATTGTATCCATTTATACCAACTGCTACTAAATTATTCTTGCACATATAAGATGTTTATATACAGTGTCTCACATTATGACTGGGTAAGAGAACAACAACAAAAAGATGTTCTGATTCTTTACACTTTTTTGTTAAATGATCCACTACTGATCACGAATTCAATATCAAGAATCCATGTGTGGTCTTTTCACAGTGAATGAGTGTAACTTAGCAATACTCTATGTATGCAGACTGTAGTTACCAATTCTAAATGGTATAGTTTCATTTTCCTCTGTTGTCTATTTTAGTCCACACTTTAGCCTTTACAGTAATTGTCAAAAAAAATTCAAAAGAAAACAATGTTGTTGCTTAGTTGTGATATAAAAACAATTCAGATTCAGTTTTCACATAGGCTACTCATACATGCACATACATTAACACACATCCACACATAAAGGAGAGTTTTGTTATCTTGCTGAGCATCTAGTTTCACACAGTGGCTGAGAATCAGCTGCTGCTGGAGTGGATGCATGAAGTAGTGTTTTTCGGAGGACGGTGAGAAACAAGGCTATGTTCATGTTACTCTCTTCATGTTAAATTCTATAGAATCTTTGGCAATATATTTTTATGGCAATATTTCTTATAGTTCTTTGTGTCAATATAGATTTTCTACATTTTTTTCCTTTCCATTATCCCTTGTATAAAATGTACATATATACAGTCAGCTTTTACTTTGCATTTTGTATTTCTCTATTCAGTTGCAATTTTTTCCTACTGCTGTTGCCTGCTGTCTGTAACACCTGAATTACCCCGGCTCGGGATAAATAAGATCTTTTCTTATCTTATCTATTTTCTGGCAATAATGTTATAGATATGTAAGCTGTAGCTAAAAAAAACAGGGTTTTATTTTCCTCTGCCGTCTATCTTGGTCCAGTGATTTGTGCTCACAATTTACACTTTAATGTGCACTTAAATCAGTGTTTGTCCAAAATAAAACAATGTTCTTGCTTTCCTGAAACCCCTGAAAAGAAATTACATTTTCCAGGACACATTTTTCAAAGAGCTTTCACATATTTAGACATGCACACACCCCAACCCACTTCCACACATACACACATCAAGAAAAATTGTATTGTCTTGCTTAGCATCATTGAGTTTTAAACGGTGGCTGACAATTAGCTGCTGCTGCAGTTGTGTTTTCTGGTGGGCGGAGAGGCTATGTCCAATGTCCATGTTACTTTGTCTATTTTGTGGCCTACACACAGCATCAAGCAGCTGCCAGGCCAAACCAAAGACACAGAGAGGAGATAGAGAGGGAAAGAGACATGGGCCGTATTCAGAACCGCCTATTACATACAACCAATGAACACAGTATGTATTGTATGTGCTACATACTGCATACTCTTTTTCATAGTAGTATACAGTATAACACTGTTAAACCGATTCATTTTGCGGTATGCTAGGGCAGGCTTGGCCAGTTTCAGATTTTGTAAAGCGGAAGTAAACAATAAGATGGCTGATGGCAAACCACTGTGTAGCATCCTAATGTTCTAAGAAAAAAAAAGAGAGAAATTTCAAATGTGGATTTTCACAATTTTGCAAAAGATGAACATTTACCTGAGAGATGGGTAACACCTATCTAACAACTGGAACGAACCAGAGTCATTGTCATGTACCTTCACTGCAAATATGATGCAAGTGTGGAACTAATCCTCCTCCTGTTGGTTTCAAAGCGCAGTGTTGTCCTTGTTGGCCATGGTTCATTGAAACTGGGTGTTCTTGCATTAAAAAAAAAAAAAACTTCCATTGTTAGCTTCTCTGACTGCTCAAACGCATTGCATTGTGGGACACAGTAGGCAAGGCAAAACAGGTCCGATGCAAGCTGGAGCTTTTAGCCAAATCAGTACGACATCCAGGTATTTTTGTCATACTGCAGATTTTGATAGTCATGTACACAAACTGAAAAGGGAAGAGAGAAAGAGGCAGAGATGGCTGTGGTGGCCGGACATGACCACTACCCCTACCCTCTTTTCACAATCAGTTTCAGGTTACACTATGAATCTCTTTCATTTCTCTATCAATCCTTTTCTGTTAATTTTTTATTTATTTCTCTGTGTGTTATTAGACAGCCGGACTATCACAAGGCTCTGCAGCTCAGTGAGCCTTTGTTAACCTTTCCTCTTCTGTCATCTCCACACGCTTTAGGCTAAATGACAACTCCACAAGCCAGGCCCTATTTGTTAACTGTTCACAACAGTGGTCAAAGGTCAGCTGCATGTCATTAAAGCTATATGCTTATGAAGTGATATTATCCATCTTTTCCTATATTTCAACCTCATGTATGTTACATATTTTTGAGAGATCCACAAAAATGTTAAGTAAACATAAGCTGCAGGCAGGGTACAACAGCCAACGAAGATGGCTGTTTGGGACAGAACACAATTAATTTTCCATTTCAACACAACATGATAAAGTAAATGTCTACACTATCCAGAAGCTGATCAGAAACTTTTTCCACAAATTAAAAAATCAACAGTAAAGGTTTTGGTGTCAGTGACACAAGAGCGTCTTTTTGAAGCTGATACTGAGAAATCCAATGGACAAGAGGGATACAGAAAACAATTTTCACGACACAAGAACAGAATAGGAACCACAATGTAATGCAGCAACATGACACATTGAACTCTGACTGACGGGCACAGCTCTCCACCAGAAATCTCTCCCCCTTACTTTTTCTATGCTACAATCCAAACCCATACACCTAAACATAAAACCTAAAGATGACTGCACTGTATATGTGCTTGAGCTGGTCCCAGCATTGTTTGGGGTGGTGAGCACAGTATATTCAGAAAAGACTGTAGTGTTATTATTTGCCAATCCAACATGCAAGACACCACTTTCATTAAAGGGTAACTAACTGACCACAGGAGGCATTGTCTCATGGCTTTGCAGTGTATGACGAGGATGGTGAGGGGACAAGGAGGACACTGATTGACTAAATGTAGCCTGGACAGAGATGTAGACATGTGTGGCTACCTGTGTTGTAGCTGAGCTGGCAGCTCTATTACAAGAGGCTCTCTGTCAGGTCATAGTTGTAGCTCTGCTGTTTATCATGTTTAATGTTAATGTAACATACCACAATTGTTGACAGGCCCGTGTGTGGTCTTTACTGTCACTGCAGAGTAATAAATCTCATTCATGTACAATGACATTTTCTGACAGTGCTTTACAGGGATGCTAATGCTAATGCATCCAGCTGCTATGTGCTTAAGCCAACACCTGCAGTCAGCCAGTGTCCTGCTATTTATACTTAGTGCAGCAGCTGTCTTGTCTATCTTCTCATGGTAAGGGAGGTGCCTGAGATTTCAGCTGAACGAAACTTTCAAATCCAAGCAGACATAATAACCACAAGACCAATGATTGATCAGCTCAGGCTGCTTTCTCCTACATACCCGCAGGGATTGTTGACAGCCAAGATTAGAAAAAGGAAAAACTGTATAATATGGAGACAATCTATACTATCCACAGACCATCCTTACAGTCAGGAATTACAATATGAGTATTAAAAGTTTTTTTGTGGGGAAGTTTTTCATTATTTGAATTGAGGGTCTAAGCACAGGGGGTGCTCACATGCTGAACAGACTGCAAAGCTTGTTGAGGCAACATCACGCTACTTCTATGTTAGCATCTGACAGCGAACTGTCATTCAAACAGCCACAAGTGGTCTTTGACAGGAAAACATAACTGTGGGTTTTTTTAAGCATTTAAACAACCAATAATGCACATTAAGACAACACAAACACATTAAGAACAAGATACAAAGTTACAGGTTCGCAAGTTAGGTTTAAAAACCATCATTGTGCTCTGCTGTCTTGCCATCGTTCACGTTTGCAGTGAAGAGCGTATCAACTGCCTCTTAACTGTCTGCAGTTACTCAATGGTCGTTCTGTGAGTGTCCTTCCCCCCCTACCATACATCACTATCACTAACCTCTATCAGCTGTGCTCATCGTGCATGGATACAGTCCTCCCCATCTCTGCTGCTACAAATCACTTCTTACCTCCTGCACCCCCCCGAGCCCTGCCACATACTGCACCCAAGCCACACAGAGAGGGAGGGATTTAATAAACCCTGTACTGGAAACACACCTGCTGAGGACAGGGAGGTGTGTGTGAGTAGGTGTGTGTCCTGAGCAAATAAGTGATTTGATGCATATAGCAGCCTAATAGATTTAGAATTTAATCAAAACCAAACAAATATTTTTAGGATGTCAATAGTCAAGCAAAGTGACAGTCAGAATTGATCTGTCTTCTGGATCAGTGAATATGCACACCTGCCTGGCCTCTATGACTCAAAACAACACGCAAGCACGCACGCACGCACGTCTCTGCCATATATGCCATTATTGCTAGCAACACTAATGTGTGTGCCAAACTCCTCCAGAGCCACAGAGGAAAACGGTTTTTATAGTCTGAGTGACAAACAAGGCTATTAAACTGAAAACTGTGTTAGATAGTTTATAGTTATATCATACTACATCATATTTATGTTTTCTTTTTTTAATTTAAAACTTCCAAACAAACAAAAATAACTGTCACACATGAGCCCATTTTAAGATGGGGGCAGGTGTTTGTCTTGACTGAGGTGTCACAGTATATCTCACTAAGACAAGCCTGCCACTCTTTTGTCTGACGTAACATTAAGCAGAAAGCCCAAAATTGTTCCTCGAAAAACAACCAGGGAGTTATTCCATTTTTTTCAGAAGTCAATGGGACAACCAGGCAGGGATCATGCTGCAAACATGTTTCATTTCAGTGTGAGTCATTCTGTGCGCTGTTTCACAGGGTGAGAGTGACAAACAAACATTCTAACATGAGACAGAAAAAAACTTCCTTGTTTCTGTGCAAGCCAAAACTCCTTTGACATGCCATGGGTCAGTGCAGGAGGAATTCATTAGCTGTGCAGAGCTTAACACCTTGGCAAGACTTGGAAATCTTGGCGTTGAAAGAAAAAAAAATGTTTTGAAAGGCATTTGGAAGACATTGCAGCAGCTCTGAACACTGATCAGAATCTAAATGAGAATGTAATCTAAATGTAACAACCCAACTGAAAATGTAGCCAGTCCTCCATGTTTCAGTTCTCCCTCAAACAACGTTGGTTTGGACTGAAGATGCAGTGGTCACAAAAGCAGAAACAAAAGGCCAGCAGGAACTCTGAAATCACACTCTGAAATCAGGATTGCGTCAGTGTTTGTTGTTGAATCAATGTGGTTTCAAACTAAATGCTTAGTCTAAAGTGTTGCCAACTGATGGCATTTAAGGTGAGAAGTCAGTTTACCCCTGAGTAGCTTTATACAGTAAACCAACATGTCAGCAAATCATGTTTAGAGGAATCTGAAGAGGGTTTACAATACAACCAATGATAAAATCAGATTGAAAATGAAAGCATGAGGATCAAACAAAGGTAGCAGCAATTTGACCTCCACCCTTATGGGCCGGGCCTGTCAGTGGGCAGAGACCAGCCGTGTCCTTGCACACCACGGATGTAGAGGGAGCAGCTGGTCAGGATTCCAATAATGGGCTGACAAAAAAGTGACAGCACGAATTTGGGAGGAATTTGAAGGATTGGAAGAAGTGCTGATGGTGCAGTGTTGTTCAGTGAATACAAGGCAAGGCTTAATTGTTGAAGAGTGCAGTGCTGCTCATTGTATTCAAGACTATGAATGTGGCAACACAAATCCTTAGCCTGCAGTCTGGTCTGAGTCAGCCAATACCAGAAAAACAGCAGTGGTTCTCTGCTCAGACATAATGTCCTCTCTATCAGTGCCTATCCTCACTGTGACTTAATGCTGAGACTGCAATTGACACCTGGTACAGAAATGTGTCGCAAGTACCATTTAAGATCAGTGTTGCCTCCCTGTCAAAACTCATGTTGTGTACCAGTGTACAGATAATAAGAACACATTTGTGTCCAAACAACTAGACAAAGCTTGTGGTATTTTTCTGGTAACTTGACTCGGGTTTGGATAAAGTTGGCTCTCAATTTGGTCAGAGATGCATTTACATTTATTCTAAACCAGCGCTTCCAAATCCCATAAAATGAAGCGATGTCAATTTGTGGACTATCTGCAGTTATGCTGCATGGCCAAAATTGTCCAAACACAGTATGGGGTTTGGTTTGGGTTACTTTATTGCATAAACCTTTGGGCTTAGATCACTGGGAAAAGATAGCATATTATGACTGTGATGCATTATCCTGGAAAATTTGAAGGTAGTCAAGGACGGAATAAAGCAAAAATATATCCTTCAGGTTTCAGGTTGGGTTTTCAAATTTGCCAATACCAGTCAAGCTCGGTCAGGTCAAGTCTTAAAGATGTTGGGACATGCCAGGTTCACATCTCAGTTTTAGGCCTGTACAAAACTCACTTGTGACCCCTTGTCACAGAGTGCATGTCCATTAGCTGTGGGCAGTTCAACCAAAAGTTGTTTTTATTTTACTTATTATAGAATTACAGTTTTAAGTTTAATTTTTCAGATACTCAGTGCTACTCACATTTCAGTTGGTATTCAAGTATTGAGGAAGATACCAAGCCCAAGCAAGGATTAAAGAAAAGCTTGCATAACAAATTCATATGAACATCTTTACTTTCCTGTCCCCTTAAACATCTCAAGATCTGTCAATATTCTCGTGCAACTCATTGAGGAGGGTCCCAATCAACACAGATAGATCATTAACTGGGCTGAAAGGACCCCTAGGCCCCTGGATCTGGAGGAGGGCCAGAAGCCCCAGGTTCACTGCAGGTCAATTAGGTTTTGGTAATTTCAATGACTGCAAATTTGTACAGGGAATTTGCAGAATTAAAGTAAAATAGCAACTGAGTCTTGCATTATTACATAATTGTAATAACTGTAATTATGGCTTTGTCTCCTAGTTTTAATGCTTACATTTTATACCATTCTATGCACATATGGTGCATATTCCTCAGTAAAGTTGTGTTTAATCGAATCACTACAAACTAACAACACACAGAAAACCTGGGGCCATGGGGTATTTGTACCAACAGAGGAGCACTAGTCAATTGTGAAGCTGTCATGGTCTTTGTCGGCTGTTTGCATGCTACTCAGTGGTAACAATTTTGCCCATGGCCCTCTGAATTTATTATTTTGATTTGTTTATTTCTCAGTCCCCACTGTTGTACACAAGCTCATGCCTAGCTGCACCACTTCTGAACGGGTCCCAACATGTTCTGTGATCTGTCTGCATTAACACCTGCATTCACAACCGTCCAGTTTTACATCTGACTGCCAGCAACTCATTCAGGTGACTGTTTTTGTTGCACTCGAGCACTTAACACGTGTAACTGTGCTTGTATATTTACATGTCTGTATGCACACATGCATGCACACAGGGGGTGTGTGCATTTTCTGCATTCATACATACCAATAAGCAGCAGCTCTTGGCTATTTATAGAGCAACTATATTAGCTCACCATATGTGTTAGCTGCTGCTCTCAAAATGGCCACAGACAGCATGAGCAACAGCAGGAAAAGTAGGTGGGAAAAGTAGGTAGAACAAATGAGAGTGCCTGCTTACAGCCTTGGCTAGAGACAGAGAAAGTGTATGAGTAGGTCTGTTTGTGTGTGTGTGTGTGTGTGTGTCAGGTATGGGTGTGGAAGAGACTGTTGGGCGTTTTTGCTATCAAACTGATTCACAAAATATACATGTACAGATAATCCTGGAGAGGCTACGCACACACGTACAAACATACACACATGTTCTCACATGCAGCCAACAAGTAGAACCTGTTCAATGCAGAAGAGCAGCCTCTGAGCCACACTTGACAAACTTGTGTTCTACAGACAGCAGACTTCTTCAGGAGAAAATTCCTCCATATGCATGTGTGTATTAGGAGAGAGAGACAAAGAGAAAGAAGGAGTTGAAGGGCAAGAGGATGACTAATAAAAGCAGACCTGTAGCTATCCATTCACACTGATTGTCTGCATGTGTGAGCATGTGTTTATATTACAGGAGAGGGAAACAGAGATATTTGTGAATTCCTCCAGAAGAGCAAAGAAGGAGAGAGGTGGGCGTTAATGCCAGCTGAGGGAAATCTCTGTGCTTTCAGACAAAACAAAGCAGCCCCTCACTGCCTGGCATGGCCACTCATACCGTCTCTCTCCCCCTTCTGCATCTATTGCTCTCTCTTGCTCTCTCTCTCTTCGCATATTCCAACTCACTTGATGAAGCAGCGAGCTCCCTCGAATGTGTATCCTTCCTCCCATCCTGTTGGTAAATCTGCAAGGACAGGGGAGGGGACAAGGAAACACAACACATAGAAACATAAGCAGCTGTGCAGCGATATCAAGCTGAATATATATACACACCTGCACAGCAATGCAGTGTCTGAAAATAGCTCGTTTGGCTTGTGTTCTTTTCTGCAATTCGGCGCCCCCTCCCCAATACCCAGAGCAGATATTTAAGGATTAATCATTCTGTTTCTGTGCTTGCACTACTCAGCCTCCAGTTGTTTGATTATACTGCTGATCTGCATGCAGCGATGCCTTCCCACCCGTCACCCCTTTCCTGTTGCGGCAGATGTGTTTAATTTCGGAATATCGGGATTGCACTGACGCACCAGACGCGATGCATTGTTCGTTAAGCAGCCTCGGTCCCCATACGTGCTTGGAAATATTTTGTGTTTCTGCAGGAAAACGACTGTCGGTGGGAGATATGTCAAATGTCACTGCAGGAGATCGGCTTCGAATTCGGATCAAGCCTACGTGACGGAACTTTTAAAAAGTGTGTCGCAAAGTGTCCAGGTGGAGAGAGCAGGAGGAGGTGGGGGGACGCCGTGCGTAATAGTCCGCCAGAGGAGAGCAGAAAGGGCAGCGGAGAAGGAGAGGCTGTTGCTTTGCTGCAGCGAGAGAAGAAATCTCCCCTCGTCGTCTTCCAAGGCTCTCTCCGCAACTTGTCGCCCCTTTTTTCCTCCACTGTGACGCGCGGATAACCTTTCCCAGGCGCTGCGTGCGCGCATGTGTGTGCGTGTTTTCGCAGAGATCGAAGAAAACCCCATTCTCAGATGCTTTACCTGGAGTTTTCCTGTGCCCAGTGATAACAGCTTCCCCAGTAACAGGATGCAACCAGGTTGAACTCTTTGCTTCTTCGCTGTTGGTGGAAGAAAACGGGGGAAAGGTGAACAGAGAACCCGAAAAAAGACAAACAGGAAAAAATGCGTCGGAGAAATAAACAGTGCGTATCCATAAATCCATGTATGCGCGTGATATTTACTTGATGAAGAATATGCGTCCATCCCGAGTCACCCCATAACTCCAAGAAGAGGGAAGGCAGGAGAGCCAGTCCGGCTTAGGATCCGCCGCCATGTCTAGCTGAGAGCTTTTCTGCTCTGGCATACTACACACAGGGGCGAGAGTGCGCGGCGCCGTGCCAAGCGCGCGCGAAGGAGTCACCGTCCGCGCGCTTGCAGGAAATGAGAGCGCGCATAGAGGATAAAGACACAAGCAATGATTTTCTGCCAAGTGACGAGAGGCGGGGGCGCATTTTTTTTTTTGCCGGACGTCCTTTTGAGTGTGTGACTAAATTGATCCGATTTAAAGTTCACTATTAATGTAGTTTTTGCACAATTCAGCTGTAAGTATATAATAAAAAAAAAACTAACTAAATTAGTTAATTAATTAATCAATTCATCCATTGCACCAAATCAATTCAAACGTGACTGACAAATAATCTCTATCTCAGTGCTAAATGAGAGTATAAGTAATGAAAGATTGAGACGTATGCACAGAAAATTCTTGACAAAATACTGAGATAGATAGATAGATGTACAAATGTGTATACATCTACAGTTGGTACATGCAAGTGTTTTGTTTAGGCATTCATGCATTTTAATATGCACATAACTTCCATAGTTATCTTCACTCCCACTTTATTCCATTTTCCTCAGTTGCTCCATTTTCATTTGTCCTTACATTCTCTGGCTTAGGAATTATTTCTATCGATAAAAATAACAAAATTGGGTGTGTAAATTGTAGTTTGTATTTGGCAATATGATTTCTATATAGAATTTTATACTGAATTGGATAAATTTTAATATGAAATGACATGAATATGTCAGAATTTCAATATTATCTTTACTTTGCTTTGGAAGCTAACAACTATTACTAGCAATATATTACTAGCTGCCACGGGGGGAGCCGTGGCCTAGAGGTTGGAGAAGCAGCTTGTGACCGGAGGGTCGCCAGTTCAATTCCCCGGACTGGCAGAGAAACTTGGGTGCAGTGGAGTATCCCCTCCCCACCCCAGCCGACTGATGTGCCCTTGAGCAAGGCACCTAACCCCCCCATATGCTCCCCGGGCGCCTGATGTGGCAGCCCACTGCTCCTGTGTGTTCACTGTGTGCATGTGTGTGTTTACAGTGATGGGTGAAAAGCAGAGAACAATTTCCCAGTTTGGGATCAGTAAAGTGAATAAAATTTAAGAAAATGAACTTTCTCCTCATGTCACTAACAATAGCAAATGAAAGTCATCTTATTTGGTTATATTCTTCACACACCACTCACCATTACATTTGAACAGCTGGGACACTTATCTTGTACAATATCGCACATAATAATGCGCTGTGCCATACACTGACCACACCACCATCGCTACTGCAGTCCATTATATTACAATTCTGGGCAGCAAGGAGATGCCTTCATAAAAGGTGATGAATGTAGGATAACGGTATGTTTGCACACTTTGAATCATGAAAAAGCCTAAAATTAACTTGACACTCAAATGAGTCTGCAGAGGCACTGCAAATTATCAGATCACATCAATTCCACAGTTTAGTTTAGGATAATGTTACATATCTCATGGGTGTAGAGTGAACCCAATAGCAGCACAAATGAAGCAGGTTGTGGTATTAACAGTCTTTATTCACACAGTTAACCACAGATGCATAAGACTAGCGGGATGCAGAGTGGCTCATGAGCAGTTAACTTTACACAGTTCTCAGGCTCACCAAGTGTGTTGGAGGGGAAATAGCACAAACTCCTCCAACATCAGACATCTCTCCCAAAGAACGGCCTTAAACACCCTGGACAAGAAGGGGCAAGATGCGGGTCCCTCGACGAGCAGATTAATTGGCTGGGGAGGAGCGCGGGGGCTTTAACCGGACTGCCACTGGGTTGATGACTTTCTGGACTGTGAAAGGCCCAATGAACTTAGGTGCAATCTTTGCAGAACTCCCTCCAGAACACAGAAGAAAACTGGGGACCACGGTCCGACACAACATCAACAGGGAGACCGTGTAGGCAGAAAACATGGCACAGCACCAACTGAGCAGTCTCTTTAGCAGTGGGGAGCTTGGGCAGGGGCACAAAGTGGACCATCTTTCTAAAACGGTCCACGATGGTCAGGATGACAGTGTGGCTGTCAGAGGGGGGAAGACCAGTGACAAAATTCAGGCATATGTGAGACCATGGGTGGTGAGAAACAGGAAGTGGTTGAAGCAGCCCAGCAGGAGGTCGGTGGGAGGTCTTGTGTTGACTGCAAGTAGGACAGGCCTTGACAAATTCCTGGACATCCTCTTGCAAGGTGGGCCACCAGAAGCGTTGAAGGAGGGCATAGTAGTGTCCGTTGAACACCAGGGTCGCAGGAGAGCTTGGAGGAGTGGGCCCATAGTAGCACATCTGACCTCAAGGCTGGGGGGATGAAAAGGCAGTTTGGTGGACAGGAGGTGGAACCCAGCTGTCCTTCTGTGGCTGCTCTCAACCTCTCCTCAATGTCCCAGGTCAGTGTGTCAACCAGGCAGAATGTAGGGAGGATGGCCTTAGATCTATCAACAGACTCCTCGGTCCTCAGGAACTGACGGGAAGGGCATCGGGATTGGCATTGCGGGACCCCGGATGGTACGAGAGGACAAAGTTGAAGCGGGCAAAGAATACAGACCAGCGGGCCTGGCGAGATTTCAGTCTTTTAGCGTAGCACATATACTGCAAATTCTTGTGATCAGTCCATACCAGAAATGGCTCTTTGGTGCCCTCCAACCAATGGCACCATTCTTCTAGCGCCATCTTAACCGCCAACAGTTCTCTGTTACCAATGTCATAATTCTTCTCAGCAGAGGACAGGCGTCGAGAGAAGAAGGCACATGGTCTCAATGTCTTGTCCTTCTTCTCGACAAAGAAAAACCCTGCTCCAGCAGGGAATGAAGAGGGGCAAATGATGCCCGTGGAAAGGGAGTCATTGATGTAGGTCTCCATGGGCACCCCAGGATGAGTGGCAGGCAGGAAGAGCTCAGGATGTGGAACTGGACTGTTTCATGATGAAATGATGAGAAAGCAGCAGGCGAACAGGAGAGGTCTGATGCATGACGTGCCCAGGATATGTCCATCTATCGCTCCTGCAGGAACCAGATGAGGCAAAGGAACCTGCTCAAGTCCCAGCTGAGGGGCCACTCTCTTATCAATAATACAGGCATCGGCCCAATAGTCAATGAAGACAGCCAATGTGTGAGGACCACCTGGAAGTAGGAGGCATCCTTGGAACAGGGGTCTCTGGCTTTGGGGAGGTGACAGGGCAGTTGAGCTCACCAGGAGCTCTCCAGTCTGCTGACCCAATGAGGCGGAGTTGACTACAGCAGCTCCTCTACGAGAGTGAAGTGGAAGAGAACGTTGGGTTCCCCCTTGACGCTTCTCTTGTCGACGAGCTTGGATTCAAAGGTCAGTGCGAATGGCTAAACCAATGACCCTGTCCAAGATGGTGGGGGTTATGTGAAACGAGTTCTGGACAGTGGAGTGGAGGGACATCTTGAAGGACGCTGGAGTGGATGGACATCTTGCTGCCTGGACCATCAACTACCTCACTGACCGTCCACAGTACGTGCAACTGTGCAGCTGTGAGCCAGAGGTGGTAGTCTGCAGCACGGGTGCACCCCAGGGCACCGTCCTCTCACCTTTCCTCTTCACCATCTACACCTCGGACTCCACCTATAACACAGACAGCTGCCATCTTCAGAAGTTCTCTGATGACTCCGCCATCATGGGCTGTGTGTCAGAGGGGAATGAACTGGAGCACTGGTCAGTCATTGTGGACTTTGTGGACTGGTGTGAGCGCAACCACCTGTGTTTGAACGCCAGTAAAACAAAGGAGATGGGGGTTGACTTCAGAAGGAGGACACTACCACACTCACCAGTGAAAATCCAGGGGGAGGACTTTGAGACAATGGACAGTTTCAAGTACCTGGGTGTTCACCTTCACAATGAACTGGACTGGTCCCACAACACCGATGCCCTGTACAACAGGGGCCAGAGTCGCCTCCACCTCCTGAGGAGACTGAGGTCCTTTGAAGTGTGCAGATCCCTGCTCAGGACTTTTTATGACTCTGTGGTAGCCTCTGCTATCCTCTACGCTGTCGTCTGCTGCGCCCTGGGCAGCACAGAGCGGGACAGGAAGAGACTTAACAAGCTGGTCAGGAGGGCCAGCTCTGTCCTGGGCTGCCCACTGGACTCTGTGGAGGAGGTGGGTGAGAGGAGGCTGTTGGCCAAGCTCACAGCCATCATGTACAACAACTCTCATCCACTGCACTGGACTGTAGAGGAGCTGAGCAGCTACTTCAGTGGCTGACTGAGACACCCTCAGTGCAGGAAGGAGCGCTACTGCAGGTGTCAGTCTGTCTACTCCTGGGTGTGTGTGTGTGTGTGTGTGTGTGTGTATATATATATATGTATATATATATATATATATATATGCATATATATATAAAACACAATGATGACTGACAGATCACACCGTGTAGCCTCATGTACATTTTTTTTGTGACTGCAAAGCTACAAATACACAACAGTTCTGTATTATGTCAAGAGGCAATATGTAAAATCCAGGAAAACAGTGAGACACAGCATAATTTTAACAATATAACAAACTACTTACTCCAGATCAGTGGCCATTTTTGAGCAAGACCTCTGATAGCCTTACAAAACATTCTTTAGCATTCTGTCCTTTAACAGATTATATTTCCTGCAGGGCACTTGTTTTGATGTGTTTCTCTTTTTGTGGCCACCCCATGGACAACTGCACTAAAGCTGCAACTAAATATCAAGCAAACATTCAAACATAGCATACAGTCAGTATATGAAGTATGTGTGTGTGTGCTCTTTACGCTTAATTTAATAACAGTGAGATGTGGTCATGCTCTCATTTTCATGTATCTGTTCATGCATCTGTGGATGTGTGTGTGCACATTAATTGAAGCCTTTGTTAGATTGAAGCATGTGAAATAGGAAATACATGTCACTGCAGGGCAACAACAATCTCAGAAACTAGCCCCTGACAAGTGGCTGGTGGTCCCATAACGTGGCTACTCAACTGGACTAATTAGCACCCACTAGGTCTGTGAGGCTTTCAGCCTATTGCATAATGTTATTTACCAAACTGCTGTCTTTGAAGAATAAAACTTGCTGAGATGGTTGTTGAGGAAATGAAACGGATGGAGAAACCAGCGGGTAAATTATTTAAATGAGAAGCTTCACTGGGAAGCCAGATATGCGTTATTTGAAAATTTTGACAAGTACTCTGTCAAATTGATTGCCAGTATGAAAGCAAAACTTGCTTCTGAATATTTTTCTAGAAGCTTTATGTTGGACAAAAAATCATATTTTCAAGAACGTCCTTCCATATTCTCAAAATGGCTTACCCTGTTGAGATCACAGGAGACCTTATCCAGCATGCATTGGGCAAAAGGCACGTTCTACCACAGGGCTTACACACCGTCTTTTAAAAAATAAGGACAATTGTCAGAGAATGAGGCTGAACAAGTCATTGGAGCTGCCACAGGTAATAAATTACTCATCCTATCCGATTGCTCATTTTATGCAAGCTGTCCATTATAGGCATAAATCATAATATGCATCATGTATAAAAGGTCCTGTTCTAAGTGTATCAAGCAGTTCATGTATGGTGTTCACTGCAGTGATCACTTACATATGTAATTCAAAATTAGCTTTTGAAAATAATTTTTGACATGTCTTGACATCTGATTAGTAGTAATACCACATAAAGCAGAACACCTTGACCTTTTTATAACAATCTGCACATGATAGGATTCAGCAATTAATATGTTCCTATAGTACATGTATGTGTGGGATAGCTGAGCACATCTCCAACCTGAGCCTGACGCTGGGGAGAGTTCAGAGCTGTGGAAAACATCCTGCATTGTGCTAGTGGCGAAGACTTGCACCCCAAGGACCTAAATTGCTCCTGGCCAGTGGCACACCTGATGAAGGCCCTGGAAAAGTTGGTCCTTGTTCTTGAGACCCCCAATGGATGACCTACAGTCCACCTATCAACCTGGCATTTGGGTAGAAGAAGATGCTATCTACCTCCTGTATTGGATCCCTCTTTCTTTTTCTGTAAAAGGCTGTAAGCCTTCAATACCATACAGCCCACACTTTTCAGGGACAAGTTGTGCACAGGGGCAGACCACCACCTCACAGCATGAATCATGGACTACCTCACCAACCAACCAGAGTATGTTAGGAAACAGGACTGTAAGACCGACTTGGATATCTGCAGCACGGACCAAAAGTCCTGGGGTCCGTTTCACAAAGCAGGTTCAACAAACTCTGAGTGTAACCCTGAACTCTGAGTTGATCTACTCTGAGATAGGAAACTCTGAGTTTTCGATTCCACAACAGCAGATTTGAGTTAGTTTGATTAACTCAGAGTAGGTTCACCTCGAGTTACGCGCGTGCACCACAACTTTAAAAAGACAGCATCAATGGAACCCCGATTTGAGGAGTCACCATGGCAACGGGGAAGCGGAAGGCTGCCTACTTCACGCCACTGGAAATTAGACATTTTAATGCGCTCATACAGCGAGTATGAACACGTTTTTAGACGGAAGTCCAACACCGCTGCAGCTGCGAAGGAGAAGGAGACTGTGTGGGAGAACATTGCTGCTCGGGTCAATGCGTGAGTATAAATGTAGTCCTTTGAAATCACAATAATATTACATGGCAAAACTGCTTGATTTGATGAATTGATTTCATTTAGGTGCAATCCCGCGGGGGAGAAGCGCACTTGGCAGCAGCTTAAAATGAAATATAAAAACATTGTTCAAACAGGTAAGACCTCTGCATGATCTCATGGAGGTAGCTACCTCATTTTGATCATGTTTTACATTGTAAAGTAAATATTAAGTGGCTCCCTTTCATTGTAAAATTGGTTATATTGTGTTCATATTATGTTTTGTTTTTTTGTTAACGAATGAAATCAAATTTAAAAATGAAAAAAAAAGTGTTCTCATCTATATCATGTTATGTTAAATAATTAAGCCTATATTTAAACTAACACAGACTTTTACTTAGCCAACAGAAAGAAGGCAGATGCACGAAGAACGGGTGGTGGCCTCCCACCGATAACTGTCTGGAAAAGCAAGAACATCGTGGTCTGATAACTATGTCCCGATGAATATTTAATTCTCTGCGCAGTATCGCTGCACCTTCATCCACGGGATCATGATCAAAAGACGTTAACATGCCATGTTAACGAAAAAAGTCACCACCTACTGTGCCTAATGGACTTCCCACTGACTGATATTTTTAATTTTTTTTTTTAGTAACAGACGGCAGAACTATGCCAAAACTCGTCTGCCGACTGAATGAATGAATGAGGAAGTGAAATACGGTGTGTGGTTGAAAGAGGGTGGAGACACAGAGAAACTCGAGGTTCCTTGAGTAAAACCTGGTCCCGACCAGGTTAGGTTCATAGAGTCAGTTACTGCGGTAACTGACTCAGAGTTTAACTTACCTCTGTCTGTGAAACAGGCTTGAGTTACCCCTATTTCTCTGGTTGGACTTACCTTCCTATGTGAAACGGAAAACTCAGAGTTTCCCTCATTTCAGGGTTAACATACTCTAAGTCAGGCATCTCAAACCAGTTCCATAAAGGGCCGCGTGGCTGCAGGTTTTCATTCCAACCCAGGAGGAGCAAATCAGGCCAACCAATCAACATCAAGGGATCACTTAGTTATCAGCTGAAGACTGAGATCAGCTGATTAATTGAGTCCAGCCTGGTGTGCTCCTCCTTGGTTGGAATGAAAACTTGCAGCCACACGGCCCTTTATGGAACCGGTTTGAGATGCCTGCTCTAAGTTTTCAGTAAACCTGCTTTGTGAAACGGACGTCTGGGGTAAGTCAAACCAGAGAAAGAGGGGTAACTCAAGCCTGTTTCACAGACAGAGGTAAGTTAAACTCTGAGTCAGTTACCGCAGTAACTGACTCTATGAACCTAACCTGGTCGGGACCAGGTTTTACTCAAGGAACCTCGAGTTTCTCTGTGTCTCCGCCCTCTTTCAACCACACAGCGTATTTCATTTCCTCATTCATTCATTCAGTCGGCAGATGAGTTTTGGCATAGTTCTGCCGTCTGTCATTAAAAATATCAGTCCGTGGAAGTCCATTAGTCACAGTAGGTGGTGACTTTTTTTCGTTAACATGGCTTGTCCGTTTGATCATGATCCCGTGGATGAAGGTGCAGCGATACTGCGCAGAGAATTAAATATTCGTCCGGAGATATTTATCAGACCACGCATCGATGTTCTTTCTTTTCCAGACAGTTATCTTTTTGAGCAGTACCATTTCACGGCACAGTCCATCATCTACATACACAATCTAATCCGTCCTTCCATTTGCAACGTTACCAGCCGTAGTCATGCCCTGACATCTTAGCAGTTATTGTGTGTTGCGCTGCGTTTTTTTGTAAATGGGAGTTTTCTGTACAATGTCGGAGATGCAGAGCACTTGAGCAAGGCGACTGTATGCAGGGCGGTGAGGAAAGTGTGCCTTGCACTGAAACGCCTTTTACCAATATTTGTCGTTTTCCCTGGAAATAAACCCGTCAGAGTCATCAAGGAGGAGTTCCACAGAATTGCAGGTGAATGATGTAGAGATCCGTTAAATGAATTTTAAATTATATTTGGTTAATGACGTGCAGCAACCTCAGACTGGGATTAGTAATTTTAATTTCTTTTAGGATTTCCCAGTGTGATTGGCTGCATAGATGGCACACATATCCCCATCACAGCTCCTTCACATAATGAAGCAGACTATGTGAATAGGAAGTCCATTCACAGCATAAATGTGCAGGTACATGTAGACACTACTGTTTCAAAATGTTAAAGACTGCATCATAGTTAAACATCTGTCATTCTCTGCACTGTCAAGATCATATGTGACGCCGGATACATCATTTCCAATGTGGAGGCCAAGTGGCCTGGGTCTGTTCATGATTCAAGGATGTATCGCGAGTCTAACCTGAGCAACAGACTGCAACGTGGTAAGCAGCCTAAAGATTTGCACAATTTACTTGTCTCCCTCCTTTAATATACTCTAACTATACATTACAGGAGAGTTTGACGGCCTTCTGCCGGGTGACAGGGATTACCCATGCCAACCCAGGCTGCTGACCCCTTACCCTGACCCTGAACCAGGCCCCCAACAGAACTTCAATCGGGCTCACTGCAGGACGAGAGCCCGGGTGGAGATGACCATAGGCCTGCTGAAAGCCCGTTTCCAGTGCCTACGTCACCTGAGGGTGACCCCTGCGAGGGCCTGTGATATTATTGTGGCTTGTGTTGTTCTTCATAATATTGCATCTATTAGAGGAGAGCAACAACCTGCCCTACAAATGGATGACCCTGATGATGACCCCTTCCACCTGCCAGCTATGCAGGATGGCAGAGCAGTCAGAGACACCATATGCCATAATCATTTCGGAGATTAAGTCACCATCATCACCACCACAGCAGTCAAATAAATCAATAATACACATTTCATTTGGTCTTCTTTATTTCCTACAAACACAAGAGCTTGTTTAGTTAATGTTCCAATAGTTAATATAATTAACATAGTTCACCATGCACCCACCTCTAACTTGTGCTCCAGTATAGCAGTTTCTAGATCTGCCATTTTTATCTTGCGGTCCAAGTACTGCATGTCTTTTTCAGTTTTTTGTATTTTTATCAGGAGATAGATTTTGTAGATGTCTTTAACAGGTAACTGGGAATACATAAGGAGGACATTAAATGATACAGTTGCACACGAATTCCACAGACTGAACCTCTGCTGTTTACTGGACATTCATCTCACTGTGTCAATCTGTGCAGTGGAAGTTGAGGGACCTTCCTGCTGCTGCCCAGCCATGCCCTGTTAAAAAGGATGAGAATGTGTTAATACTTCAGTGTAGGCTAAATGTCACACTCTATATTCCACCAGAATGTTAATAAGTGTAAATTGGAGGGCAACTATCAGTAACATATGAAGATGTTACCTCTTTAGGCCTTTCTGGATCTTCCTCTGTGAAGGCAGCAGACATAGTTTCATTGTAGTCTTCATCCTAGATGAGTGATATGTTTTCAGCAGTTTCACCTTACAGTTACAAGGTCTGTTGTGGCTTGAGGTGGCTCCACCAGGCAGACAGTACCATCAGAATCTGTTGGGACAAACAGAGAGGAAAATAAATATTTTAGGCTTTAATATATATATATATAGGCCAAGGCATATTACATTTTATGAAGCCACTTGTGTCTTGGGTGGTGGTTTCAGAGGATGAACTTCCTCCAGGGATTCCCTCAGCCACTGGCCTTCCTACTTTCTGGCTTAGGGCCAGCTCCTCTGCCTCAGTTAGAGGTGGTGGTGGTGGGCCACCACCCGTTCTTCTTGCATCTGCCTTTTTTCTGTTGGCTGAGTAAAAGTCTGTGTTAGTTTGGCTTAATTATTTAACATGACATGATATAGATGAGAACACTTTTTTTCATTTTTAAATTTTACTCGTAGACAAAAAACAAAACATATGAACACAATATGCCCAATTTTACAATGAAAGGGAGCAGAAAGAAGAAAAAAACTTATATTTATGTGTGTGAAAACAGCATTGGGGGTGTTGGGGATAAAACAACTGCACAATATTTACTTGACAATGTAAAACATGATCAAAATGAGGTAGCTACCTCCATGAGATCATGCCGAGGTCTTACCTGTTTGAACAATGTTTTTATATTTCATTTTAAGCTGCTGCCAAGTGCGCTTCTCCCCCGCGGGATTGCACCTAAATGAAATAAATTAAAAGGCTACCATTCAAGCAGTTTTGCCATGTAATATTATCGTGATTTCAAAGGACTACATTTATACTCACGCATTGACCCGAGCAGCAATGTTCTCCCACGCCGTCTCCCTCTCCTTCGCAGCTGCAGCGGTGTTGGACTTCCGTCTAAAAACATGTTCAAACTCGCCGTATGAGCGCATTAAAATGTTCAATTCGAGCGGTGTAAAGTACGCAGCCTTCCCCTTCCGCGTTGCCATGGTGACTCCTCAAATCGGGGTTCCATTGATGCTGTCTTTTTATAGTTGCGGTGCACGCGCGTAACTCCAGGTGAACCTACTCTGAGTTAATCAAACTAACTCAAATCTGCTTTTGTGGAATCGAAAACTCAGAGTTTCCTATCTCAGAGTAGATCAACTCAGAGTTCAGGGTTACACTCAGAGTTTGTTGAACCTGCTTTGTGAAACGGACCTCTGGCTCCCTTGATCCTCATGCTGTACACTGCAGACTTCATAAACAAATCAGAAATTGCCACCTGCAAAAGTTCTCTGACAACTCTGCAATTCTTGTTGGCCTCATCACAGATGGGGATGACAGTGAGTACAGAGAACTGACCCAGACCTTTGTGGATTGGTTCCAGTGGAACCACCTCCAGATCAATGCAGGGAAAACTAAAGAACTGATGGTGGGCTTCCAAAGGTGCAAGCAGTCGTCTCCAATGAGATGGTGGAGTCCTACAAGTACCTGGGTGTTCTCCTGACCAACAGAGTGGACTGGACTGATGATACAAATGCACTATACAAGAAAGAGCAGACTTTTTCTGCTGAGAAGATTCAGGTCTTTTGGAGTGCAAGGGGCACTACAGAGGACCATTTTTACTCTGTAGTGGCACCACCCACAACATCCTAACTGCCGACGGGAAGAAACTTAACAGATTGGTTAGGAAGGCCAGCTCTGTCCTGGGATGCCCCCTCAACCACCGTCTGTTATACTTATCATACTGATTACTGATTTATAATTTCTTGCTTTTTTTTTACTAATGCTTCTTACTATTACACAACCCTCTTTGTAACACTAGAAATTTCCCCTCTGTGGGATTAGTAAAGGATTATTTTATATCCCACTACCATTTGTCTTTTGATAGAAACTTTTCTTGTTCTTGGAGAAAATCAGGTAATATAAAGGATTGGTTTCCATGGATTCCAAAAATGTCTCTGGCAAGATAGTAGAGTTCTCCCCCTCACTCTTTCCTCAGGTAAAGTGGAAAGAGTGCAGGCTGGTGTGTGAGGTATAGACAGGTGCAGTGAATCTGCCGATTAGTAACTCAACTCACCTGTGGCGGGGCATGGTCTACCCCTGCTCCATTGTTCTCCCTCTGCCATAAATAGTCTGCTCTTTGCCATTTGTGCTTGAAAGTAATTCTGCTTTCTTTTGCTCTGCCTTAGTTTGGACCACCCCTGCTATCTTCTGCCTGGTTCGCCTCTGATTCCTGACAACTCAGCTTACCAACTCTCCAGCTCATTCAGTCGCCGCCACTTCTTCTGCTCAACTACCTTCTGCCATCTGCCTCACCTCCAGCCGCTCCGTCCAAGCCTCTCCCTCAGCCTCTATCAGTAAACCCTTTCTCTCATTGGTCCTGTTTTGTTATTTATAGTATAGTTATTTGATAGTGTGCCCTAGTTCCTTTGTTGGTTTCCCGTCTTCCGCATTTTATGTTCCTTTGCTAGTCTTGTTTCTCCTGAGTTATATGTTCCTGCCAAGTATTATCGCCATTTGAGCTTGTATTTGAAATTGTGTAAATATTTTGCTAGGAATAGTTTGGTAGTTGGTGTCACTTCACTGTTTTATAGTATATAGCACTCTGGGGTTTTTTGTATTCACTTTATTGTAAATGAATTCTTGTGTAAAATTTAGTTGTGCCCTGAGTCCTTCATCTGAGCCTCTGACCTGTGACATATGAACTGTTTTCCTTTTTTGTTTTTTTTACCATTTAACTCATATTTCTATCAATTAACCTTATCTGTTTTCACAGTGACCTTAATATGAAAAATATGCATTATTATTGTACTACTGGACAGGAGCATCTTCCCATAAAATACAGAGCCACGCTTGGTTGAAGACCTGTAGAAATAAGGTCATGTTTTCAAATTTATCACTGTCAGCTAGTGAAACAAATAATTCAGAATCTACATGTATTCCCTTAGCTCTCAGTTGTAATGACTTCATGAGCTTCTTTAATGACAAAGTTCTTACTATTGGAGACAGAATTAATCAACTACTGCCCTCAGTGGGTACTGATTTATCTTCAAATACAGAAACCACAGAACTAGTTATTGAACCTGTCGTACTTTTAGAAAGCTTTTCTCCTTTCGACCTTCACCAACTAATCTCAACAATTTCTTCATCAAAACCATCAACCTGTATTTTAGACTCCATCCAGGCCAAGCTGCTTAAAGAAGTTTTACCCTTAACTGGCTAATCTTTATTAGATATGACCAACCTGTCTCTATCAACAGGCATTTTAGCCAACTATAGACATATATCTAACCTTCCCTTTCTCTCAGCAGCAGTTGCTACTCAGCTGTGTGGCTTTCTACATAACAATAGTTTACTTGAAGATTTCCAGTCAGGATTTATAGTGCATCATGGCACAGAGACAGCACTGGTTGAAGTCGAAAATGACCTAATTGCAGACAAAGGACTCTAGTTTTATTACATCTTAGTGCTGTATTCCACACCATTCACCATGGTATCCTATTACAGAGACCGGAACACCCTATTGGCATTTAAGGGACTTCAAAAAGCTGGTTTAATTCCTACTTTTCAGAACAATTTCAATTTGTACAGGTGTACATGATGATTCCTCTGTGCATGCTAAAGCCAGTCACAGAGTTCTGCAGGGTTCTGTGCTTGGACTGATCTATTCACCTAATATATATCCTTTAATCAACATTTTCAGCAAACATTCCATAAATTTTCATTGATGTGCAGATGATACCCAGCTATATTTATCAATGAAGCCAGAAGAAACCAATCAGTCGACTAAACTCGAAGCGTGCCTTAAGGAAATAAAGACCTGGATGACCTGCAATTTCTTTGCTACTAAATGTAGACAAAACTGAAGTTATAGTATTTGGACCTACACACCTTAGAAACCCGGATTGCGGATTATAGTTATATCTCCTGCTATGACCCTGCCTGTCATGGCTAACTTTACAACCCCCCCCAAAATTTTGGCATGCCTCTGGCAAATTATACAACTAATTTGCAATCGTAAATTGATTTAGCTGTAGAAATTAAATTACAAATCAGGCGCATTTCCAACAACTCGTTTGGACGAAAAAACTAGGCTCGGCAATATGTAGTTTCATTAGAAATTGTGGTGTAGGCTATGTTATGTATGACTTTAATACGAGAAGAAGGAGTAAAGATTGCGAACTAGAAAAAAAAACCAATTGTTTTTCAACTGCCAATAAACCTCAAGGAAGAAGAAGAAACAAAACCAGTCACTCTGGCCATTGACAGAAAAATGGACAGATGGCTCCACAATTTTTGATTGCATTGTAGGAACATCTGGTAGGATGGCAACACCGGAAACAGCTTTTTCTTCTCTTGAAACAGCTGATGAGTCATGAGATTTAAATGTTTGCTATGTCAGAATTGATTTGGAAAAGGTCTTTCCATCTCCCAACATGCACAGTAACCCTATTTCAAAAAAGGCACACAAATTCAGAAAGTTTATCTTAAGTAAATAGCCTTCTGAATCCTTGGTGTGGCCCTGAGGTGCCTCTTTTGAAGTAGAATGTGGTAGTTCTGTGTGTGCATGTTACAGAGAGATCCACATGCGTGATAAACACTGCATCTTCTGTGGCTGCCAGCTGGTCACCCAGAGAGTCTTCAGCTCATTTGTGTTTTGTGTGTCTTGTCCCTGTAAGTTTATATGTATGCACACTGCTGTGCATGTATGTCTGTGTTTCCTTTTCTGTGTGATAATGAGTTTGAGTCACTGGGACACTTTGGTATCCAGCTCCTTAATTTTGTCTCAGCGGTAAACTTGATCCTCGGGTGACTCAGATGAATCTCTATTAAATTGCTGCAGACCCTTATTCATTCAAAAGCAGAAGAAAATGCTTCTTCCCTGCTGTTCCTTCCCTCTGAATGATATGTTTAAATATGGAGAGCAAAAAAAAGGCTTTCATTCCCAAATCATGGTAAATAAGTGGTGTTTTTTTAAGACCACAACTAACTATTCTGATAAATGGAGTAGGTATTGTCACATATTTAGACACTCAACAATCAGTTGCTTCCTTAAAGCAGGTCTATTTTTTTATAAGAACAATGTATCAAATGACAATGTGAAAATAATGCGACAATATGAAAGGGGTCACTTTACAGACAATTATCAGCTGAATCTTCAGCTCCCCTTGGCCTTACACAGCTTGAGTGAATTTCATCTCATTGTTTAGCTGTTCATTCTTAGCGCTCTCATGACATTGTTTGGGGCCCCAGCAGGCAGCTGTTTTTAGTGAAAATGCTCTAACACCCCACTGTACACTACATACTCAGTACTAAACAGTCTTTATAGTTTTAGAGTGTATTTTACATTACATGCCCATTTCAGTCTATTTTTTTATTGTTTAGTTTTAGTTTAGTTTTTATTAGTATCAGTCATAGTTTCATTTTTTTTATTGGTAGTACTTTATGATGCTCATGGGTAGGACACACACAATCTCACATACTGTATAACAGGCTACATTAACTTCTGTGTGGAGAATCGCATACAATTTTAAAACAACAAACTCTGAATTAGACGAGAACTGAGGAATGTGCAGAGGGAGCTGAGGAGGAAAATCAGGGAGGCAAAATACAGCTACAGGAGGAAGATAAGACAAGATACAACTTTATTAATCCCATGCTGGGTAAAAGTAATTTTCACATGCAGCAAACAATAAAGGATACACATAGGAAGATCACGAGTCAATTAAAAAAGACATACAGAATAAAAAAACAGAAAACCAGCACCTGTATATGTACAGTAAATATGAAGAATGTTGCCGGCACAAGAGTATAAAAGTACATGTTTCCTTCAGATAATCGGATAATAAATGCAGATAATACTATTGCACAGTAGAAGGAAATATGTAAAACAGTAAAAAATGTAACATTGCACAATATGTAAAGGAAATGAGCATATATTAGCATAAATAACATTAGTGCAATACAGTAGATTTGTGATGTTGTATGGGAAACAACATCATTACAGTCTAATGTTAAGTAATGCTAGAGTTGAATAAACTGACTAGAGCTGTTGGAATGAAGGACCTGCGGTAGCTCATTCAATAGGGCTTTCAGTTCTGGGGACACCCAGGGTTTGTTTTTTGGGAAACACCTCCAGTGTGTAGGAGCTGGTAGGCTGCTGCAGCATTGGCCAGTGCAGGGTTGCACACCATTATCGCAATGACATGTCTGAGTCTGGGGAGAAGATCAAGATGTCATCTAAGTAAACAAAGTGGTTCAGGAAGTCTGTAAGTACATCATTAATCATGGCTTGGAAGACAGCAGGAGTGTTAGTCAACTCAAATGGCATAACCAGGTATTCATAATGACCACTAGGTGTGTTAAAGCCTGTCTTTCATTCATCCCTCTCGGATTCGAACCAGGTGGTAGGTGTTTCTCAGGTCTAATTTGGTAAAGATCTTGGCCTGCTGAAGCTGATGACATGAGTGGCAGAGGGTACCGATTTTTAATTGAGTGGCCCATAGTTAATACGTGGCTGGAGAGACCCACCTTTTTCCCCACAAAAAAGAACCCTGTCCCAGCTGGAGATGAAGAGGGATGAATAAGGCCAGCCTTTAATGAGGACTCAATATATTCAGTCATGGCCTTCTTCTCAGGACCAGAGAAAGAATACAATCTACCCTTGGGAACTGGGGCCCCTGAGATCAAGTCAATGGGATAATCATATGATCTGTAAGGAGGAAGAGAAGTAGCCTTACTTTTGCTAAAACCTCACCCAGATCATGGTAGCACCTCGGAACTGAAGTTAGGTCGGGAATTTCCAAGTCTCTCTGTTAATTTTGACTCAGACTCATTCACATTAAAAACAGTCTGCACATTCAAATCATGACATGACTCTAAACACTTCAAACCCCTCTCAGTACTCCAGTCAATGTGTGGGTTATGTTTGTTTAACCAAGGGACCCCCAGAATAAGAGACTGCTGGATAGAGCTAAACAAATGAAAACACATGAGTTCATGGTGATCAAAAATGATTACTGTCAGTGGTTCAGTCTTGTGAGTCACCTGAAATAGCAATCTCCTATCAAGAGCACTGGCCTCTATTGGCTGTGCTAATTGTTCAGCTTTCAAATTAGTCCATGAGACTCTAATCAGCCCCTGAGTCAATGAGTACCTGGAGTCATAATGCTTTGCCTTGATCTCTGTTAAGGCTCGGGGAGAGAATGCAGTGGAGGAAAAACAGCTCACTAGGACCCTCACATCTACTGGCGAGCCTGCTCTTTTGCAGGACACGCTGTGAGGAGATGGCCTTGCTGCCCGCAATAGAAGCACCTGCCTTCCTGCAGCCGGTGACGACGCTCCTCTGTGGACAATTTGGCAGTTGCAGGGGCTCCTCTTCCTCCTCAGGGGACACCTTTCTCCATGGAACTGGTGATGGGAAGCGTAAGGAACTCTGCCGACTGGGTGTAGTTTAGTGCAACCCCAGCGGTGACCAGCTGATAACGCTGTTAACGCCGTTCGGCTTCGTTGATGCTCCTGTACATGATTGTCAGTTCTTATGGCTTGGATTATCAAAGAGTCAAGGTCCAATGGCAGATCAAAGGGCACTAACAAGCATTGAATCTGGTCAGAGAGTCCCTTAAGAAAGACATCATAAAGGGCCGTGGCATTCTGTCCACTGTCTGTGGCTGGGGTGTGAAAGCGGATGGCATAATCACAAACAGAGTCCATACCTTGTTTGATATTACTCAACTCAGTCTGACGAGAGGGGAAAAAAAGCCCTTCTCAGAACCTGTTTGAATTCATCGAGGATTGCTCTACAGATCGGTGAATCACGGGACCGCTCAGCCGTCGCCCACGCCCTCGCCCCCGGTGAGATGGGAAATCATAAATGCCACTTTGGACAGTTCTGTAGGAAAGGCTGATGGCAAGTGTTCGTAATGCATTTCACAGTCAACAATGAAAGGTCGGCATTCTCCAGACTCAACGGAGAACTTTTTGGGTGGGACAAGGCCAGGAGCTGTAGCGTGGAAAACCAGGACCGATGATGCTCCAGCTGCCGTCGGAGGTGGTGTGGCTACTGTGTCAGGAGAGGTGGAACCCTTTGTGAGGTGAGTGAGGACTTGATGTACTTGGGCTGCCAGGAGGTTCACTTGGGTGGTTATGGCTGCTTTAAAAACCTCCTGACAGTTTGGGGGAAATTGAGATACCTAGGTATTTGATGTTACCCTTGTTGAGGGGGAGGGAAGGGTCATGGGCTGCAGAATCCACAGTTGATCCAGTTAATTGTGTCGTGAGAGACTTTTTCGAGAAATTATTGATGACGTTGAAGGTTTCGAGGAGTGAGTGGGATGGGGGGGTTTGTAAATATAATAATAAATCATTGGCATATAGACAAATTTTGTGTTGAGAGTTGGTGATTTGGATTCCTTTATTTTTTGTTTTGGTGTATTGCTGCTGCAAGTGGTTCAATGAATATGGCAAAGAGCCCTCCGAGGACTGTATAGTGTTGTTGTTCATTGGATGACCGACTCTCCAAAGCCAAATTTGCGGAGGGTGGTGAATAAAAATGTCCAGTTGACCTTGTTGAATGCTTTTTCTGCATCTAGTGATACGATTATAATTTTTCGTTTTTGCACTTGTGTAATGCTTATGAGGTTGAAAAGTCAATTCTGGCTGCTATAGTGTCTTTGTGATAATTTTCAAGTCAGTGTTGATTAATGAAAGTGGGCAGTAGCTAGAGGGATGTGTTGGGTCCTTGTTGGGTTTCAGGAAGACAGTGATAAGGGCTGTGTTCATATGTGTGGGTATAGATAGATAGATAGATAGAAAAATAGATAGATATACTTTATTTATCCCAAGCTGGGAAATTGCAGTGCAGCAGCATTACACACAGTGAAATAAGTGAAAATTTGTGAAATAGGACTATAAAGAACAAACTATACATAATAAAATATCAAAATAGCGAGCAGTAAAAAATATATACATAATAATAAAATAGCAAAATAGCAAACAGTAGTAATAAAAAGTATTGCACAAAAAAGAATATCTACAGCAAATGGCAGTGAGTAGAAAATTAAGTGTAGCTCAAAGAGCTATAGAGGTGAGTGGCTCGAGCTATGCTATGCTTGAGCCACTCGCCTCTATATTGTATATTGTAATCTCTTGCTTCTTTTCTTCTTATTTTTCATATTCCGCCAGAATTTCGGCGCGTAACTAGTCCCGCAGCTTTGAGAAAACCCTTGCAAACTATATATCAAAATGTGCGGCTCGATCGGGAATGGCGTGCTAAGCTTCTATGCAAGAACATGAACAGGAGTCAGGTAATATCTTATATGTATAGCCATGAAAAAAAGCCACATTCAGAGCCAAAAGCAGCAACTCCAGCCCCCTTTACTCTCCACAAAAGTACAGAAAAAAATGGGAAAAAAATGAAGCTGCACTGCAATTGGCTAACACATTCTCTGGTTTAAATAGCCCATTTATATTATTTTACATTAGGCCTATTATATATATATTCTTACAGTAATATTTGAACTTTTTACCATACATGTAGACATGCTGATTTGCAATAAAGTTGAAGTGGCCCCTTCATTTTTTTCCAGAGCTGTAAATGCACACACACATGATCTTTATGAAGTAACAAACTTTTACATACACATTTAGCCATTTAATATGTTATAAAGATAGTAACATACCATTTAAAGACTTTGGTCCTACTTAAGACAGGCTGTATCTAATGAAAATATTTTTTAGATTATCTGTCTCAACCAATAATGACATTTTTTTTCTTTTTTTTTTGAAAAGTATCAAAAAGTATGAAAATACATGTTGGTATCATGACAACAATAGTAGATATTGATACATATACCACAGTTTGATAATCAATAATTTTATTGAAATATGCCAATACATCTGATTGGCTACAGACACTTCCCTGTTGAAAAAAATGCATTTGTGGCTCGAGACACGGCAGGGGAGTCTCTCCCATTAACTCCCAGTTATTAAAAGTATGTATATTTTCCCTTGAGGTGACCTTCAATTATGTTTCAACTGGTTAAAACAAGGGAGAGATATCTTGAACTGAAATTGTGACTACTGAATATTTAGTATAGATCAGTGTTTCTCAATCCTGGTCCTGGAGTACCACTGCCCTGCATGTTTTAGATGTTTCCGTGCTCCAACACACCTGATTCAAATGCTCAGCTCATTACTGGGCTCTGCTGAGGCCTGATAACGAGCCATTCATTTGAATCAGGTGTGCTGGAGCAGGGATACATCTAAAACAAGCAGGGCAGTGGTACTCCAGGACCAGGCTTGAGAAACAGTGGTATAGATAACACCAGCAGCCCCCTCGTGCAACTGTCAAAATTTCGGCGACGCTGGAATTGTCTAGTTGTACAGTGTAATGGCATGTGGCAGAAAAGATTTCCTGTATCTGTCCCTTCGACAGCGGAGCTGCAGCAGCCTGTGGGAGAAGGTGCTCCGCTGTCTATCCACTGTGTGATGGAGAGGGTGCTGATCATTGTCCATGATGCATAACAGTTTATTCAGCGTCCTCCTCTCCACCACAGTCTCAAAAGACTCAAGTCTGAGTCCAAGTACAGAGCCAGCCGTCTTGATGATCTTATCAAGTCTGTTGGTGTCGCTGGCTCTGATGCTGCTGCCCCAACATACAACAGCAAAGAAGATGGCGCTGGCAACAACAGACTGGAAGAAGATCTCCAACATTTTGCTGCACATGTTGAAGGATCTCAGTCTTCTCAGGAAGTAGAGTCTGCTCATCCCCTTCTTGTACACAGTCTCTGTGTTGTATTTCCAGTCCAGTCTGTTGTCGATCACCACTCCAAGAATGGTCGATGTGGTATGTATTTCTGCAAGTAATCTGTTAAAAAGTGATGATAAAATGTCCCAGAAGTGTTTGCAGAATTCTGCCAGTAGTCTGTCGGGTCCAGTCGATTTGTTTGGCATGCTATGTAAGACTATGATAAGTTCTTCCAGGATGATGGGTTGCTCTAAAAAGTTTGATTCTTTTATGGTTAGTTAGGGAAGGTCGAGATTGTTAAGAAAAGAGTCAATTTCTGATTGTATTCTGCTGATATCCAACCTTCACAAACAGCTGTAGAACTGGTGAAAGATGTTATTGATTTCTTGAGGATCCTGAATAGATTTACCTGTAGTGTCGCTGAATTATTTGAAACTGATTATATTTCAGTTGTTGTATGCAGAACTGTGTTTTTTTTGTCTATGATACTATCCAATTGAGTTTTAAGTTGTTTGAGTTTGATTTGTGCTTCTTCAGCTGGAGTGGTAGACTGTTGATTACTTAGCTGTTTTATTTTTTGCTCAAGTATTTTCCAATTGTTTTTTATAATGATACCTCTCATGGCTGCCTTGTCTGTTTCCCAAAGTGTTGATGGTGGGATTTCTGGGGAATCATTCCTCTTAGCAATGGGTTCCTTGCTCTCTAGCTCTCGCCAAGGTCACAGCCAGTCACGTATTGTTTAGTTACTTCTGATGAATGACAAGTTTGTTTGTTACTGTGGTGGTGTGTACGTTCAAGTGATGGTTTAAGAACGATATTCAAATCTCCAGCTACTATGAGATTTGTGTATTTGTCTTCCTTCTGCATCTATAATGGGCGAATTGAGAGTGGAACCGATGTTTTTGTTTATTAAGACAGAAACGCCTCTTTGCTTGCTGTTAAATGTTGATGAGAGGATTTCGTCAAATTGTTTGCAAAGGAGGTGCTGCAGTTCTGTATCTGTTAGGTGTGTTTCTGGTAAGAAGCAAATATCTGCTTTTAATTTAATGAGACGGCTAATGATTTTAATTCTCTTAGGGTGGTATGAAAGCCACGTACATTCCATGTTATCAGGTTAAGTGTTTGCATGATAACATGAAGGATATGAGTTATTCGTACCAAAAATAGATACCCATGAAATATAGAGGGGGGAAGGGGGGGTGTACAGAAGCAAATGGGTGGGAGGAAAAGGTGGATTGAGGTTGGTTGTGTAAGATTGCATGAGTTACGTATATAATGCAGGTTGACACAGGTTACATGTCACCCCCCTCCAATCCACATCACAGACCACTTACCTGTCCCCCCACTTCACTGAACGGGAGCCCAACCACTTCAAGCTGGTAGCCGCCTGATGAAGACCCTGGAGAGAATCATAATGAACCACCTTTGTCACCTGGTGAACAATAACCTGGACCCCTACAGTTTGCATACTGACCATGCATTGCCATAGAAGACAAAGTCATCTAACTGCTCCATCAATCACTTTCACTGTGAGGGTCATGTTTTTTTACTTTTCCAGTGCTTTCAACACAAACCAACCATCACTGCTGATGGGGAAGCTGGAAGGAGCTGGAGTAGACTGTCACCTGTCTGCATGGGCTATCAACTATCTCACCAACAGACCACAGTATGTGAGGTTTTGTCACTATGTGTCGGATGTGGTTTGCAGTACTGGGGCTCGGCAGGGTTGAGTGCTCTCTCCTTTCCTCTTCACCCTCTACATATTGGACTTCAGACACAACACAGACAGCTGCCACCTCTAGACTTTCTTCAAAGATATAGCCATCACTGGATGTGTATCACAGGGGAACAAACTGGAATACAGGGAAGTCGTCACCAACTTTGTCTACTGGTGTGGACTGAACCACCTGCACATCAACTCCAGCAAGACCAAGGAGATGGTGACTTCCACAGGAAGGTTTCACAGATTACACTGGTGAGCATCCAGGGTTTGGACATTGTTGTTGAGGTGAACACCCAGGTGTTTGTACTGCCCCATGATCTCAAACTGGACTGGACCACCAACACAGAGTCACACAAAGTCACAAAGTCATCCATCTGCTGAGAAGACTGAGGTCCTTAAAAAGAGTTTATGACCCTGTGGTTGCATCTGTAATCTTCTATGCAGTGGTCTGTGGTCTGGGGCTGTGGGAACTCTGAGAGGGACAGAAAGACTGTGGTGGCCCTCAGCAGCTCCTTCAGCGACAACCTGCTGTTTCCACTCTGTAAGAAGGAACGCTACCACAGGTCCTTCATTCCAACAGCTGTCTGATTATTCAAATCAGGGATTGTATAATATAGCACTGTGTCCACACACAAACTGTTTTTTGCACAACAGTTAACTGGCCTGGATGTATTCACTGTTCGTACTGTTCTTGTCTTCCTTATGTTACTTTGTAAGTGGTTTTTGTCAACGTTTTGTCTCATTAAAAATAAAGATGATATTAAGAATAATTACTATGATCGTTAGAGGGACAACATACTCCAACCTCCATACCATTTCATTTCTGCCTCCCTACATAGAGGGCACACTATTGCATAAATCAACCAATATAAGCATAATTCCTAGGAATACTGGGCTATGATGGCAGGCTTTTCCACTGAAGAAACATGTTTCCTTTAACAAGCATCTGTTAAGCCACTACAGTATGTTTTCTATGGGTCATCTTGGATGGGTCATCTTGGATCTGGATTCTTAAATAATGTTGTACACACAGCAGTACAAGTTATAGTTTTTTTTTGTGCTTTGGTCCAGAGGCAGACAGTGCTGTGCTGTGTGCTCACTAGCTGCCAGACCTAAAACAGACTGTGCTTATGCTGTGACATCTGATGCCAAAGGATGGGTGGGAGTCATGTCAGCTGCGGCACAGGCAGAGCAGCCGTCGCTATGGGGGCCTCCAAGGGAAATGAATGAGAGGAATGCCAATGCTGCTAAATACCAAGTTTGTTTGTATCGATCCATGTATGCATGTGTGCCTGTGGGTGTTTGATCGCAATGTGTAGTAGTCAGAGGTGTGCAAGTCAGGTGTGTGGTTGGTGTTGAGGACAGACATGATGAGCATACATCATTCTCTGATACTGTGTTCTAATAATAACTTGAACTCAAACTCAAGTAAGTCAAACCTTATTTATATAGCACTTAAAACACGCAGTTAAAGTGTTTCCCACACATCAAAAAAGTAAAAATTAATGAACAAATGAGGTCAAGGCATAATGAAATATAGAACAAAGCACAATGAGAGAGACAGACCAGACGATAAAAACACCAAGACAAACAAAGCCCAGAATCAAGATCAATAGAAAACACATAAATATAAAAGAGAGTTTTTAGAATGAAGGCCAGACTGAAATTTGTCAAAGACTTCAGGACCCTCAACCAACTTCAGGAGAGGGTTGGTAACATTTTTTTTCATAAAGATGGTAGCATGGAGATTGGTCTGTAATTCTCTGACTAGGCTGCTTCTAGAGAGAGTTTTTTAAAAAGTGGCTGAACACTGGTTATTTTAAAATGATCAGGGACATACCCAGATGTGAGAGAGTTGTTGAAAATACAGGGGAAGCTGGGACCTGAGACAGTAAAGATGAATTTTTGGTATTTTGTAGGAATTCTATCAGATGGACGAGAGGAAGGACACATATGAAAGACAGTGTTTATAAGGATCTACATAGAGATAGGTGCAAATTTAGACAGTAAAGTATGACAACTGAATGTTGTGGATGGAATACTGAAAATTGGACCTCAGACCATCAATATTGCTTACAAAAAAAGCTAAGGAAATCTTCACAGTCAGCAGAAGATAAGATGAGAATGGCAGGAGGAGGGGGTTGACAAGCTGGTTAATAGTGCACCTTGTGTTAAGCCTTTATATATTCTCATATATATATATGAGAAGGAGATATATTTCAGTTTACTTGCTGTTTTCAATAAATTACAATTCAATTAATTATAAAGTGCTTTTTGTCACACTCCCCCTTCTTGCTTTTGCATATTGTAGCTCTACTTAAAACCTCATTCAGATCCAAATGTGCAAAAGGTAAATTCTAGCTATTTTTCAACTGGTCTTACGATTTTGATCAGGTCTGCATGCTCTTCACAGAAAATAAATCAAGGCCAATGAGTCTCAGTTTGAAAAAATAATTAATTGTATCATTTTTCTTTTGAAAAAGAAAAATGGGTCCCACAGACATGAACGCTATACAAGGGTTAAACATTTTTGCTCAGCCTTTGATATTAACATCAATCTCTCCACACCAAGCAGCTCAACCAGGAGATGGAGATCACTCAATGATGTGTAACTTCTGAGAACCCATCCTCCTGGAGCACCAAACTTCCCTGGGTTGAATATGCTCACAACACCCTCATCAACACTTCTTGGGATATGTCATCTTTTGAGTGCTCACTTGTTATCAGGCCTCCTTTTTTGCTTCTCAGTAGGTAAAGGCTGTTATTGCCTCTGTCCATGAACATCTGAGCCTCCATTCCCATTCCCAGGCCAACTGCCGCTGCACCCTTGCCCCAGCTTACACACACACACAAAGGTATGGCGGTCTAAGACATCCCCCTAAAAGTGTAATCTAAGTAACTCTCCCCTTGGTTTATTGCTGTCCAAGTGTTTTGAGCGGATTATTCTCAGGTACATCAGAGGCTTCATCCCCTTGGACCTTGATAGCCTTCAGTTCACCTACAGAGGGAATCGGTCCTCAGAGGATGATGTCTCCATCACCCTGCACACAGCCCTGACCCACCTGCAGCAGCCCAACACCTATGTCAGGATGCTATTTGTAGACTTTAGCTCAGCTTTTAACACCATCATCCCAGACAAGCTGGCACTGAAGCTACACTCGGTGGGTCTGCCTGCGTCTCTGTGCCACTGGATCAGAGACTTTCTCACCAACAGGCCTCAGGTGGTGAAAACAGGGAACACAACATCATCCCCTCTGGTCCTCAGCACAGCATGCCACAGGGTTGTGTGCTCAGCCCAGCCCTCTTTACCCTGTTCACTCACGACTGTGCTGCCATCCACCCCACCAACACAGTTGTGAAGTTTGCGGACGACACTACAGTAGTGGGTCTCATTTCAGATAACAACGAGACCCACTACAGAGAGGAGATACGCCAGCTCACCCAGTGGTGTTCAGCCAACAACCTGGTGCTGAACACAGGGAAGACCAAGGAGGTCATTGTTGACTTCAGGAGGTCCAGAAAGACAGATCACGCCCCCCTCCTCATGGATGGAGAAGTGGTGGAGCGTGTGGACAACATCATGTTCCTGGGCCTCCACATCACATCCAATCTCTCCTGGTCCATGAACACCTCCCGCCTGGTGAAGAAGGCACAACAAAGGCTCTTCTTCCTCAGGAAGCTGAAACGGGCTGGACTCTCCTCTCGGTTGCTCGTCAACTTTTACAGGGCCACCATTGAAAGTATCTCCTGCCTTAGTGTGACAGTGTGGTATGGCAGCTGCATGGCACAGGAGAGGAAACAACTGGCACGGGTGGTTAAAACTGCACAGGGCATTGTGGGCTGCCCCCTTCCTGACCTAGACTCTATATATGAAGGCCGGGTCAGGAAGAGGGCAAGATCCATCGCCACAGACCCCAGCCATTTGGGCCACAGACTGTTTGTACCACTTCCATCAGGAAAGCGATACAGGAACATCCGCACCACTACTAACAGACTGAGGGACAGCTTCTTCCCCAGAGCTGTTAGAGCTATCACCCCCAGCAGCCCCTCACTGGAGTGAGAGACTGTGAACCGCTGCACACTGCACTTTTACACCTACACCTCCACCTGCACCTTCTGTGTACTTAACATTTAAGTACACAAACATAACTAAATTATATACATTTTAGTATATTGGTACATTTCATTGGTATATTTTATTGTTTACTGTTTATATACATTTTAGTATATTTCAACTGATGTTGGTACATTTCACTGGTATATATTATTGTCTATTGTTTAGTTTAGTAGTTGTTTGCTACTTTTGATGTGTTGTTATGTATAGTTTGTTCTTTATAGTCCTATTTCACAAATTTTCACTTTTTTCACTGTGTGTAATGCTTACAGTCACGGTACACTTTATTTTCTACACACTGCCATTTGCTGTAGATATTCTTTTTTGTGCAATATTTTTCATTACTACTGCTCGCTCTCTTGCTATTTAATTATGTATCGTTATAGTCTTATTTCTCAATTTTTCACTTATTTCACCATGTGGATTGCTGCTGCTAAACTGCAATTTCCCAGCTTGGGATAAATAAAGTCTATCTATCTATCTATCTATCTATCTATCTATCGATCTATCCATCTATCTATCTATCTATCTATCTATCGATCTATCCATCTATCTATCTTTTTATTGTTTTAGTATATTTTCATTTCAGGTATGTTTTTAATTGCATTTACGAATATTTTTATTACATGTTGGTTTATTTTATTCTAGTATTTTTATTCAACATCTCCTGGACTTGTGTCATTGGGTTGGTGGCTTGCAGTATTTGTGGATTTGGAGGGATACAGGCTGGAGGATTGCTGCCCGGTACCCTGCAAACTAATTCTGAATCCCTCCCTCATTTATGAGTTTCACGCCACATACCGCCATCTGGTTCCTTGTTGTCTAGCTCCCTGGTCCCTTCTCTGCTGGACTTTTCTCCAGAGCCAGACCTCACCCAGGCTGCTGGCCTCCAAGTGATTGACCAGCTAGCAGAAACACAGCAGTTCCCTGTCTAATACAGCCCTGGAGCAAACTTCTAGGAGGCCCTACAGAAGGAAGCATGGCTCCCACTGATGGCATTCCTTGTGTCCTCACCACTGCCTGGCTCCTCATCCTCAGTGGTGCCTGGCTGCCCAGTGGTGGAAGTCTTGCTGGCCAGCACCTCAGCGGACTTCTCTCTTTGGCATTTTTCTTACTATTTTCTCCTGTTTTACTTAGCCTAGGGAGGTAGGCCTAGTAAATGTTTTTTTTGTTTATTTATGTTCCTACATAGTTGGGGGTTTTCAGATAGCTTGTTTTGTTTGTTGTTTTGGCCATTAGTCCATCCTGAAGCCAGGCTTCTTTTGTTATTCCATTTGGTTTGTAAATTTATCTGTGTATTATAAAAAAAACTACGGTTTTTGTTGGCAATAAACTGCCTGTTTTTCAAAGTAATTTCTCCTCCGCCTTTCTTTGTGTTGTGCCTCTGCACCCCTAGACCGGGGGCATAACAGCTCCTGATTCCCAGTTGGCAGCCTGGCTGACACATATTCCTGATTCTCGAATAGCTGCCCGGCCAACACCTACTCCTGGTTCTCCATTAGTGGCTGAACCAGCGGCTGGTGGTTCCCGGGTGGTGGTCCAGCCAACATTTGGTCCTGAGCTGCAGCTGTCTCCAGTTCTTGAGCTGCAGCAAACCGCTGAGTCTCCCCTGTAAGAGACTCCCATGTTTGTCTTTCAGCAACCCCCTGTTTCTCATTTGCTGGTCTCCCAGTCTTTAGACTGCAGCCCTGACCTGCAGATCCTGCTTTCACCACCAGTCTCGCCCATCTTTCCAGCCTAACCTCCCAAGTGGTTCCATCCATGTTTTATGCCATCTGGTTGACCTCCAGAGCAGCTCCTCCAATCTGTCTGGCCTAATGGTCACCCCCTTGACCTGTTCTGCCCTGTTGTTCAGGCTCCAGGCCATGCACCTAAGGTTTCCTGCTCTGCCGCTGTACCCCTACTGTTCTGCTCCAAGGCTGCTTACCCTTGAGTCCCTCCTCCGGGCCCCCTCCATCTACCCTGCTCAGTGTTCCTGATCAGCAGGAAATTCACATTTCTTTGCCTCGACATAGCTTATTCTCCAGCAGTCTCTGCAAAACCTGCCTCACATGCCCCATGTGCTCTTCTTTACCTTTGGAAAAAATCTAAATATCATCCAGATGAACAGAAAGGAAATTTCAAAAAACGATTCAAGAAGTCCTGTAGTCACAATTAATTGAGATTTGGCTTAGACTTGTACCCCATAGGCTTGAGACTTGATTCACACTCTAGCTCACAGACTTGAACTTGATGTGGACATGCATAAAATTACTTGTGAAGATCTCTGCCATGCACACACTAAACAATATTAAGAAGTAAAGTAACTTGTTTTTTACTTCAAGATGTTTTTTCAATAGCGCTCTAACTTAACTCCATACATAGTGCACAGACATGAGAGTGGTCTTTATATTCTCATCTATTGGTCAGAGATAAGATGAATGAAGTATTTCAAACTATTTTGAACTTTCTTTAGGGGTCAGGAACCGTTTTCCGAATGGGCCATTTCAATTTTTAGAACATCCTGTGAGGGCCAAACTCTGTGGCACCTGCAGATAATTTTCATATATCTTTCATGCAATGGTGAGAGAAGGGGGCTTACTTGAGGTGGCCAGAAAATGCACCATGGTGGCCTTGGCCCCTCTGGCATCTCCTTGGCAGCGACCCTGGCCATACTCGATTATTGAGCACATATTTCACACTAATCTCTGCTTTGACTGGAACTGTTTCTCTTTGGCAAAGTGTGTACTGTCAGACAGTAGTTCTGATCACAGTACTTACAGCTGGTTTTCCATGTTTGGGTCAGTGACTCTTGAGTGGAACTGAATCTTAGCAAGCTCAAGATGGATGGATGGATGGATGGATGGATGGATGGATGGATAGATAGAAAAGATTTCCTGTATCTGTCCCTTCGACAGCGGAGCTGCAGCAGCCTGTGGGAGAAGGTGCTCCGCTGTCTATCCTGTGATGGAGAGGGTGCTGATCATTGTCCATGATGGATAACAGTTTATTCAGCGTCCTCCTCTCCACCACAGTCTCAAAAGACTCAAGTCTGAGTCCAAGTACAGAGCCAGCCGTCTTAATGATCTTATCAAGTCTGTTGGTGTCGCTGGCTCTGATGCTGCTGCCCCAACATACAACAGCAAAGAAGATGGCGCTGGCAACCACAGACTGGTAGAAGATCTCCAACATTTTGCTGCACACGTTGAAGGATCTCAGTTTCCTCAGGAAGTAGAGTCTGCTCATCCCCTTCTTGTACACAGTCTCTGTGTTGGATTTCCAGTCCAGTCTGTTGTCGATCACCACTCCGAGGTATTTGTAGTCCTCCACCTCCTCCACCACCTCCCCTTTGATCCGTAGTGGCTGTGAAGGCGTCTTCTTCCTCCTGAAGTCGATCACCATCTCTCTGGTCTTGCTGATGTTCAGCCTCAGGTGGTTCTGAGCACTCAACAAAGTCAGTGTCCTGTACTCCCCCTCCTCTCCCTCCCTTATACACCCGACAACAGCTGAGTCATCAGAGAACTTCTGCAGGTGACATGACTCAGAGTTTTACTTCAAGTCAGTGGTGTATAAGGTGAAGAGGAAGGGAGACAGCACAGTCTCCTGTGGAGCTCCTGTATCACTGACCACCACATCAGACAGCCCGCTGCCCAGACGGACAAACTGTGGCCGGCCTGACAAGTAGTCAGTAATCCAGGAGGTCACTGCATCGTTAACACCCATCCCCTGCAGCTTCTCACCCAATAGCAGAGGTTGAATGGTGTTGAAGGCACTGGAGAACACAAAGAATGTGATCCTTACAGTGCCTCCTCCACCATCAAGATGCATATGGGCTCGTTGCAGCAGGTAAATGACAGTGTCATCGACTCCTAAATGGGGCTGATAGGCAACCTGCAGGGGGTCCAGGAATGTCTTCACCTGTGGACTCAGCTGGGCTAGGACCAATCTCTCCAGGACTTTCATCACATGAGATGTGAGGGCGACTGGTCTGTAGTCAGCTGGGTCAGATGGCCTCGGCTTCTAGGGGATTGGAACCAGGCAGGACGTCTTCCACAGCTTCAGGACTTTCTCCTGACTCAGGCTCAGGTTGAACAGTTGTTCCAGTACAGGAGAAAGCTGGCAAGCACAGGTCTTCAGGATCCTAGGTGTGATGCCATTGGGGCCTGCTGCCTTTCGCTGATTGAGTCTTTCCAGCTGCCTCTTTACCTGGCCTGAAGTCACCGTTGGGTGGTTAATGCTGGTGTCCTCAGTGGGGGAAGGGGAGGAGGAGGAGAAGGAGGGGGGGCAGATTGAGAGGTGATGTGTGGGAGAATGCTGGGGGGTGGTGCTAGCCATTTGGGACAGTGTGGGTGTGTGGGAGGCAGGGGGCGTCTGAGAGGTGGCAGGAGGTGAGCTAAACCTGTTAAAAAACTGGTTAAACTGGTTTGCTCTGTCCAGGCTCCCTGATGTCTGCCTGTCCTTCCCCTTCATCCCTGTAATGTGCTTCCTGTAGTCGTCCTTACATTTCCTCAGCATATCCCGGAGTCCGTGCTGCACTCTCCTCTGCTCCTCTCTGTCTCCAGACCTGAAGGCCCTCTTCTACTCGTTCAGAAGTGCCTTCAGGTCGCTGGTGATCCAGGGCTTGTTGTTGGAGAAGCAGCATACGGTCCGGGCTGGCATGGTGGTGTCCTCACAGAATCTGATGTACTCTGTGATGCAGTCATTCATGTTGTCAATGTCCTCCCCATGTGGCTCACAGAATACATCCCAGTCTGTCGACTCAAAGCAGTCCTGCAGTGCTTCAGTGGCATCATGTGTCCACGCTAGGGTTGACTTTTCACCAGAGGGACATACCTTGGAGTCATCCTGACCAAGTTGTGGTCTGACCTGCCAAGGGGGGCAGTGGCGCCATATGCGTCAATGGCGTTGGCATAAAGAAGATCCAGCATTTTATTTTCTTTGGTGGAGCAGTCAATGTACTGATAAATGTTATTTAAGGTGTTCAGTGAAGCATGATTAAAATCACCTGTAATAACCATGAATGAACCATGTGTTCAGTCAGTAGTTTAGCAGTGGTGGAGCTGCATCAGCCGACGGGGGGATGTAAACAGCGATAACAATGGTGGAAATGAACTCCCTCTGTAAATAAGGGGAGACTTGCAGAGACGTTCCTTCACGCTAACATGTCCGGGGTTGCACCACCTGTCACTTACATAAAGTGGAAGTCGGCCACCTTTTTTCTTCAGACTTTTGGAAAAGCCTCTGTCTCCCTGTACCAAACTGTATCCTGGGACTTCAACGCTGCTGTCCGGGATGTGCGAGTGCAGCCATGTTTCACTAAAGCAAAATAAGCTACACTCACGGTATTCCCTCTGGGTCTTCACCAACGCTGCCATCTCATCCGTCATATTCCCCAAAGACCTCACGTTTCCTGTTATAATCGCAGGGACCGCTGGTTTGTGTCTTCTCCTTTTTCCCCTCCTTTTCACGCCAGACCTGCAGCCCGGCTTTAACTCCGTAACTCCTGCAGGACCGCAGGTCTGTCTCCAGGCAGCAGCACGGGTTTACACAGCGCAATCAGCTGTATGTAAACAATGCTCCCACTGCTGCCATCAGCAAAGTTTCCAGTTACAAAGAGTAGGGAAAGTAGAAGAAAAACGCGGAGAAGGGTAGCAAAGTTAAGTCCAGCCATTGTCACAACTCTAACAAACAGGTTGTGATTGATCAGGGAAACAGAAAAAAGGACGAACGGACAAATAAACGAAACTTAAAAAACTCGACAGGCTGCCACCTGGGACGGCGCCAAAGCGAGAATCCAATTGTTCTTGCCCATTTACTAGTTGCACTCACAGCTTCAATTTTGCTTCAAACGATTTCCCATTTGAAAGAAGAGAGCTGAGAAACTGCCTGGAGTTTAACATTCAGCTCTGAAAGGCACATGGTAATGTCCAACCGGCCAAATCACACAGCCACTTGCTATCACCAAGTTTTCATGACAGGTGTTTCCTTCCTCTCCATGAATTGTTCAAGACAAACTGACACTTTGGAACAATTCTAGTTTGTCCATCATTATCAGCTCCACAACAACAAGGCATCTTCTTAGCGATTAGCTCACTCACTACAAAACTTACCTGCATAACACTTTCAGTCAGAATACAGTCTTGTGAAAGGTGCTTGAAGTTAAGAGAGTGTTAACTTTATCCAAGCATTTTTGTCCTTTCAGCTCATTCTGTCATGCATGTTTGTAGCTGCAATGACGCTTGAGATTTTACTTCAACAAATAAGAAAAAAAAAAAACATTTGTCCATTTTTCTGCATATACTTTTGTTTTATTCACAGCTACCATGTTCCATCGATGTGATAGCAATTACTCTGTTCAGGGACCGCTCAGAAGAACGTGTTTGTCTACTGTTTTACATTATTTTCTTTGTTGCGGAAAAATAGTTTTTTGTTTTCATATGTATAATCTCCTGAGGTCCGTTTCACAAAGCAGGTTTACTGAAAACTCTGAGTATGTGAACCCTGAAATGAGGGAAACTCTGAGTTTTCTGTTTCACATAGGAAGGTAAGTCAAACCAGAGAAAGAGGGGTAACTCAAGCCTGTTTCACAGTCAGTTACCGCAGTAACTGACTCTATGAACCTAACCTGGTCGGGACCAGGTTTTACTCAAGGAACCTCGAGTTTCTCTGTGTCTCCGCCCTCTTTCAACCACACAACGTATTTCATTTCCTCATTCATTCATTCAGTCGGCAGACGAGTTTTGGCATAGTTCTGCCGTCTGTTATTAAAAAAAATCATTAAAAATATCAGTCAGTGGAAGTCCATTAGGCACAGTAGGTGGTGACGTTTTTCGTTAACATGGCATGTTAACGTCTTTTGATCATGATCCCGTGGATGAAGGTGCAGCGATACTGCGCAGAGAATTAAATATTCGTCGGGAGATATTATCAGACCACGATGTTCTTGCTTTTCCAGACAGTTATCGGTACTGGGCCACCACCCGTTCTTCATGCATCTGCCTTCTTTCTGTTAGCTGAGTAAAAGTCTGTGTTAGTTTAAATATAGGCTTAATTATTTAACATAACATGATATAGATGAACACTTTTTTTTTTCATTTTTAAATTTGATTTCAGTCGTTAACAAAAAACAAAACATAATATGAACACAATATAACCAATTTTACAATGAAAGGGAGCCACTTAATATTTACTTTACAATGTAAAACATGATCAAAATGAGGTAGCTACCTCCATGAGATCATGCAGAGGTCTTACCTGTTTGAACCATGTTTTTATATTTTATTTTAAGCTGCTGCCAAGTGCGCTTCTCCCCCGCAGGATTGCACCTAAATGAAATAAATTAATAGGCAACCATTCAAGCAGTTTTGCCCTGTAATATTATTGTGATTTCAAAGGACTACATTTATACTCACGCATTGACCCGAGCAGCAATGTTCTCCCACGCCGTCTCCTTCTCCTTCGCAGCTGCAGCGGTGTTGGACTTCCGTCTAAAAACGTGTTCATATTCGCTGTATGAGCGCATTAAAATGTCCAATTCGAGTGGCGTGAAGTAGGCAGCCTTCCGCTTCCCCGTTGCCATGGTGACTCCGCAAATTGGGGTTCCAATGATGCTGTCTTTTTATAGTTGCGGTGCACGCGCTTAACTTGAGGTGAACCTACTCTGAGTTAATCAAACTAACTCAAATCTGCTGTTGTGGAATCGAAAACTCAGAGTTTCCTATCTCAGAGTTCAGGGTTACTCTCAGAGTTTGTTGAACCTGCTTTGTGAAACGGACCTCTGGGCCATATCAAGTGGTCTCACTGGCCGTATACAATCTGGAGGCCAGAGATTCACCACACCTGCTTTAAGGTTTGGTTACGTTAAGCAACTAAAGCTACTTGGTATGATTTGGGAAACTCATGTCAAATTTACAGATACAAAGTAACAGGCAGCCTTGTCTCATAACGCTATGAAGCTGTAGCTCTGTGTGTGTTTGTGTGTGTGTATATTTACAGGGCCTCCATACCACACATAGGAATTTGTTAACTTCTTGTTGTAGAGTTTGTTTCCTGAGAGAACGTACCGAGTATGTTGTTCATGGTATTTTTAAAAGCACAGTGCACATTGTTGAAAGAGTTTTAAAGCTCAGCATTGTTGTCATGCTCTACACCTCTGGCTCCATCTGGTGGAGCATTTGTGACTTTTTTCCTGCTTTTTCTGACAGGCTGGAGGCACAGCTGTTCCTGAATCGTAATCAACTGATGACTGCAGCTGCGGCGAAGAGTGACCATTCATCATTCACACTGCAGTGAACTATATAAGAAGCCAGCTGACTACAACTCAACGCTGGATTGTTAAAGACCATTCTTTACTCTGACAGCTTTCGGCTCAGTACTTCTGATTCTTTGGGTTTTTGTAAACTCCGTTCTAACCTTGGTTTTTCTGTGCTCAAGATACCCTCCTCGCTAATATTAACCAAAACACCTTACCTAAGTTTACCTGCCCTCGTCTCACCTGCCATTCCGCAACCTGTTCCGCTGCCTCTACTGGCTTCATTCCACCATCATCCACCTTCACCATCCGCCATCCAGGAATCCTCCTGCACTCCATCCAGTCTGTAATCTCTGGCTCCCATTGCAAGGAATCTGGGTTAGTGCTTAGATCTTTCGGCTCACCCATTCAATAAACTTAGGTAAGGTGTTTTGGTTAATATTAGGTAAAGAATTTATCTAGGTAAATTTGTTGCTTGTAGTTTCTCCACCAGTCCGATAGGGGATTGGGTTATAATTTGGAATTACTTCTGGTTTTGTTGTAGACAACCGCCCATTAGAGGGTGCTAGAAGTTTACTTGTATTTTGTTTTTTTCCTATGCTCTGTCAGCATAGCACTTTTCTTTGTAAATAAACAATGTAATTGTAACCCTTATTACGATGTTATAACAGAGCACAGGTAAGTAATAGTCAATATACAGCAACTCTTTTTTTCTATTTCTCCTTTTCTCCAATTTAGCCACTTTTAACCCAGTTTTTACCTGTCGTTGGTGCATATAACTCAATTTCAATGAATTATCAATATATTTCAAAATAAAGTGAATTATCTATTTATTATTCCAAAATAAAATGAACTGCCTTTAGAATTTTTACTGACTTTTTTCAATAAATTGTTTCTTTCACAAATAAAAGGAATTATTTTAAAGGAATAGCTTCAACAAGATAATGCTACGTTATAGCCTGGGTCACACCATCTTTTGCCAAGCCTGTGTCTGCCGTGTGTGTGTTTGCACCTGAGCCTCCGAGACCTGCTTCGTGACAATTGTGCTGTCTGTGCTGGAAGCAATCCCCACTACACAGAGTAGTAAACAACTGTCCTTCCATTTTCTTTTCTTTTTTTATTATTACAGTAAATATAATTATTATTGTTCAAAAATTTTTATTGATTTTCATATTATACACTCACAATACAACTCGATACCCCAGACAAGAGGGGGAAAAATAGCTAACTAAAATAAAATGATTAAATAATTAATTAACAAAATGTGTAATAAAAATGCAATAAGAAAAAAATGCATGTAAAATCAGGAAAATAAAACAGATGTTACTCAGTATCTACAAAGTAGTCATACATAATTACATATACATGTATGCATACACACCTAACTGCATATACAGAGTGTATGCAGAGAGTGGGGGAGGGGGGGGGGGGTATGATAGAAATGGTTGCCAGACTTTATAATATCTATGGGTACTGCCCTGGGCAGTGTATTTAAGTTGTTCAAGTTTAAGATGGGTCACGTACTCCACCCAACGCCTCCGCCTGGTGCCTAGATATTGGTGTCTCTTGAGGGACGATCCCAAATAGTGCAGTCAATGGATTGGGACTGATAACTTTATTACACATGTATGAAAATGTATCAAATATACTTGTCCCAAATAGATCTAGTTTTGGGCAAAACCAAAACATATGACTGAGGCTGGCTGGGTCTTGCCTGCATCTGTTGCAAGTTGGGTCTAAGCCAGGGTAGAGTTTGGCTAGCTTACTTGCACATAAATGTAACCTGTGCAGAACCTTAAATTGCAGCAACCCATGTTGGATACATATTGAGGAAGAGTGTACCAATGTAATTGCTGCCTGTCAGTTTACATCTGAAATGTTGATTCCTAATTCCTCCTCCCACTGCCTTGCTAAACGATTCAGTGGTACGACGGCAACCCTCTGGATCTGGATGTGTTCCTCTGGAACACAGACACCAGACCTCTGTCAACTGGATCCATAGTCAGACATTCGTCTATCCATGTATTCTGAGGGGCTGTCAAAGAAAAGTGTGTCTTAACATAGCTCCGCACCTGCAGGTATCTAAAGAAATGTGGCTGAGGGATACTGAAGTCTTTCTTTAGCTGTTCAAAGGAAATGAAGTGCCCTTCCCTAAAAAGGTCCATCACACATTTAATCCCTCTCCTGTGCCACAATTGAAAAGATGGATCTGTGAGAGATGGGGCAAAACTGATGTTCACTAAAATAGGGGAGTGACAAGGGCTTGTTTATGTTTAAATTGAATCCTAAATGACCATATTTTCAGGCAGCCGGAAATTATTGGGTTGTTCGTCCAACAACGTTTACTTAAAGGTAGTCGGGAACAAATTAAAGAGAGGAGCGAAACTGGATTACTCGAATACTGTTTCATTCGACACCATACTGGAGAGTATGCATCGGCGACCCAGAATTTAAGTTTGTGGATGTTGGCCGCCCAGAAATAATACAAAATTTGGGTAGCAGGGTAGCTGGGAACAGCCCACCATCTTCCTTCTGTCTTTCCAAATCTTCCTTCCATATTCTGGGTACATTTTTATTCCAAATAAAAGTAGATATAAGCTTATTTAAGTCCTTAAAAAAGGATTTAGGTATAAAGACTGGTATTGCTTGGAACAGAAATAAAAATCTGGGCATGATAGTCAGTTTTACTGAGTTGATCCTTCCGGCAAGTGACAAAGGAAGGGCTGACCATCTCTCCATGTCCTGTTTGGCTTTGTTAAACACCATTTTGAAATTGCTGTCGAATAGATCTCTATACTTCTGAGAGCCACAAACCCCCAGGTAAGCAAAACTATCCTTATTAACAGAGAAAGGAAAGTCCCGGAATGACATCTGGCGTGCTTGGTCATTTATGGGGAATAAAATGCTTTTAGTTAAATTTAACCTATATCCTGAAATTGACCACAATCAGTGATAAGCTCAAGGGCAATAGGTATAGTAGCACAAGGGTCTGAGAGAAAGAGGATAAAGTCATCTGCATAAAGAGATACTTTATGTGAACGTCCTGACCTTTGTACTCCAACCAGGTTAGTGGTCTTCCTTAACATTACTGCCAGGGGCTCGATGGCAATATCGAATATCTGGGGGCTCAAGGGACATCCTTGTCATGTCCCTCGAGAAAGAGGGAAATAGTCCGATATTATCTTGTTTGTTCTCACGGAGGCATGAGGTGCCGTATAAAGAATTTTAATCCATGAACTAAAAGTAGGGCCGAAGCCAAACCTAGCGCTGTGAACAGAGTTATATTCAATCCTGTCGACTGCTTTTTGCACATCTAAGGACAGTATTATCTCTGGCTCCACATTATTAGGTTGGTATATAATGTTGAATACTCGGCGAAGGTTGCTTGATAATTGTCTGCCTGCGATAAAATCTGATCTGGGTGAATCAATTTAGGCATAATTTTCTCAAGTCTACCAGCCAACACCTTGGCTAGAATTTTATTGTCGCAACACAATAAGCTGACCGGACGATAGGACTCACATAATAGCAGATCTTTATTCTTTTTAAAAAATAAAGAGATAGAAGCTTGGGTCATAGTTGGGGGAAGAGTCTTTTTAACCAGGACCTTTTTTAAATACCTTTGATAGTAGTGGTTTCAATTTAGGGCCAAATGTTTTTAAAAAAATTCTATTGGAAACCCATCAGGGCCAGGTGCCTTTCCAGGTTTCATTTTTTTAATTGCACTATTAATCCCCATTTGGGTTATACTCTCTTCCAATTCTGAGTTCCAGTTTACTAAAGAAATTCTCAACCAACTCCCCATCCCCTGCCTCAGAGGTATACAAAATTTCATAGAAAGATTTGAATTGGGCATTAACGTCCCTTTGGTCTGTAACATATTACCTTGCCCGTCCTTTATCGCAGATATAAAACCAGCTGTTGCTGACTGTTTGAGTAGATGGCTCAAGAGTTTACTGGCAGCTCCCCGTGTTCATATAGCTTATGACGAGCTTTTAAATAAAGATCAACAGCATTATGTAATTGATCCACCATCTTAATTCTGTCGATCAACTTGGTAATCCTTTTGGATTTCTTTGTATTTTCACCAGCAGTGTAGGATATCCCTTGTCCCCTTACATATGCTTTTATGGTTTCCTGCAGCATGCAATAGCTTATCTCGGGGGATTCATTGGTTTCTAGGAATTAGTGTACTTGTGTAAAAAAAGCCAAAAGATAGGAGTGCTGCCTGGAACTGTTTTTCTTGTTTTCTTTATTTCTCTTTTACTTTTTTCGATGGTGCTCATTGGTTAAGGGCTGTGTCCATGGGAAACAAAAGGAAAAAATACCAAGGCCTACCTTTTCAATCAAAAAAAAAAGTGGGGTTTTTTTGCAGCTCTTGGCCCTGTCTCAGTGGTACGAGCAAAGTTAGGGGATCGTAATAATGGGCGATGATGCTGTGTGGTCATGAGGAAAACTTTGACATTTGTGTATCTTGGATTCATTCCACAGATTAATTCAATGATCATTTATGTTGCAAATGGTTATGAAAAATGTTGTACACTTCAAAATTTAATGCACCAGTCAAAAACAAACTGTGTATTTATATATATAAAATATCAAAAGCGTCATCAGTGTTAATACTACTCTATGTACAGTTTCTACTACTACTGTCACAAAAGCAGTGGATTGGCAGGAATAGTTCATCCTCATGCAGACTGTGTATGCAGCTACACCCTGGTCAGTTTGGTTCTAAGTCTATCCTTTTCCAAGTCTTGTATCTCTGTGTGTTCTTGTGATGGACTATATGTCCGAACAAATTAAGATATTAGAGGAATAGTTTAACATTATGGAAAATATATCTAGATGCTAGAAGCTTATCTTGAAGACTAAAAGCAGGGGAAAACGGCTAGCTTGCTCTATCGAAGTTAATAAATATACCGACCAACACCTCTACAGCTCAGTGATTAACACACTATATCTTTTCAGCTCTATTGCTTGGCCAGGCGCTGTCATGTCTCGTCAAATTTGTTAAGTGTTTTTGTTCACGAGCGTCATGTCTTGTCATACACTTCCTGTTTTATTGTGAAACCTAACTCTCCTCTCGTTTCAGGCCCTTGACTTCCCGGTGTGTTTCCCGCCTGTCTGATTGTCTTCCCCGCCCTAATTGTCTCCACCTGTTCATTGTTACCTCGTGTATATATAGTCCGCGTCTCCCTTTGTCCTGTGCCAGATTGTCTCGTGCCATGTCTTTGTACCAAGCCGTGATTTATCCAGCATTCCAAGATCCTTGTCTCCTTGTTGTTCCGAGTTTGTTTTGTAAGTAGTCCTAGTTTAGTTTAGTATTTTTCTAGCCTTGTCTTGATTTTCATTTGATACTTTAATCTTGCCATTTGAGCCCTTTTTGTGTTACTATTCCAAATTATTCCTTAGCGTCTTTTGTTGAACTTTTCTGCCATACTTTGTATGAGCTGTTATTATCCTGAGCACCTTTTGTTAAATAAATTCTTCATTGATTTTGAAGCCTTGCTGTGGTGTCTGAGTTCTGCATTTGAGTCCTGAAACCTCGTGCCTCTGGGCCCTGTCAGGCGCAGTGACTTGCCAGTGTCTTCAATGGTTGCCTGACAACTTCACAGTAATAAGACTCCAAGAAGTCACTACACCTGGCCTGACTTTTTGACCTGTTAAATGACATATTGTATTTATTTATAATTCTGTCCGTGTACAGATTAAACAAGATTTCCACATGTACATACACATATACAGGGTACACTGTGGTGCAGTAAGACATACATAGCTAATGATTGCACAACAAAATATTTTGTAATACAGACTAGATTTGTGGGCGATCATGTTGCTGCTGTGTCATCGTCTTGGGCGCTGACTGGAAGCGTCAACATGCAGCTAATAGAGGCCTGTTATCATCCTGCTGAGGAACCAGCTGTGTGTCTATCTGTGTCTCTGTCTCCTGGCAGTGCTGTGTAACATCATAATTAATAAGACAACTCAATTGCCTCCAGCAGAACATGAAATCACATCCATGCCAGGAGTTGCTTTCTAAATTCAGGGGATTTTTTTTTGTTGAAGCACCAGAACAAGCTCACAGTCCCACACAACTGCTTCTCCTCTCTGGAGATGTTGACGGGGATCTCCTACTGCCTCGCCAAGGACCAGATACTGACTGGATCAGGGTCAAATTATAATTCTTTGCCTAATTCTTAACTCTTAATATTATCACTTATAATCTTAAAAATTCTAAGTCTTAGGAGAGATCAGCTTTTCTTCAAAAAATGCACAGAGTCTGAAAAAAGAGTCAGAGTCCAGAAGAGTTGAGTCCAGGGAGCTTTATTCTCTTCACAGATCAAAAAGCCCAGGCAAGTCCTGCCAAAAATGCCCAAATTCTGTTCTGCGCATCACCTTTTATACACTTGTCAGAGGGCTTGGCCATACAGTTTGGCCACATCCTTTTTATCAAGTTACATCTTTACACTGATTTTATTGGTGTTTACATAGAGGGGGGTCTTCCCCTTTAATGCATAATTAATAATCTCTTACCTAATTTCTACTGGTAATTTTCCATTGTAGCCTTTAGGGATTTTCCACTGAGATCCCTCTGGCCTCAGTATCTATTGGGATCTTAGGAACTTTCCAGATTACTGCTTTGTTCTAAGTTTAGCAAGTTATCTCTATTCTAGTGTTTTTATTGGTGTCTAGCCAACTCTTAGGACATTTTTTAAAAAGATTTATATAACAGAACATAGGCCAAGCAAAACAGAGATAGTACTAACTAAACAGACATACGACTCACTAAGTAAACAGAGATTTCACTAAATAAACATAGATGTGATTTCTTAAGTATACAGAGTTAAGAGTAAAGAAACATGTTCAGAAATCCTCTTCATGTGTCTGTCTCCCTCATGCCCCTGAGCACAGAGTGAGCACAGAGTGGACAGAGTGGAGTGGCACAATCTTGTCATGTAACCCTCAGATCTGACACTACATTTCCCCCCTTTCGTGATGACAGCATCACGACGAGAAAGTAAAAGCAGAATACATTGGTTCATAATACATGCAGGTTTAACCTCCTCTGCAACCAAAACACTAACTGCACAGATCCAATGCGCCAAATACTGAGACGACAGCAGAGGGTATGCGGTATTTTGACACAATGTAAATTGTGCATACTAAAACAATTCAGTAGTCTTAAACATAAAAGATAGTCTTAGTAAGAGGTAACTAGAGTAATCAGTAGTATGATAAAATCATCCAGTGTTTTTACTAGAGCAAATAAGCAACAAATGAACACAATTGCATGTGAATATGAGATGTTATCATCACAAAGCACTTTTCTTAACAATCTTGTTAGTATGCAGCAAACTATTAACCTAAATGTTATGTTACAAAATCACCATAATAAATGATTGTCAATCAGAACACATTCTTGAGTATATATAAATTTTAAATCAGTAGTAGTTGTGAATCAGCAGGATAAGACAAAAGTTATATGAAAGTCCAGGTGTTGTGAGTTTGGAAAAAGTTAGTCCGCTTGGCAATAAGAAGGAAAAAAACTGGTCATTGGGGCAGATCAATGACCATATGAATCATCCAACGCTTAGGATTACTCCTCTGGGTCAGGAAGGTATGGCAAAGGTTGCGGATAAACCAACTGACGAGCAGCTCTCCGGCGTTGAAGGCGCCTGCTTTGGTATCGCAGACCAAAACGTATGGCCTGCAGCAATTTACGACGTTCAGGTGGGAAGGTAGCACGCAAGGCAAGGTACTCATCATTACTGAGCTCTCCCAGCCTCATGATTCGTTCCATTGAAGCTTCAAACTGCATAGCTCTAGCTGCAGCAGGGCCATTCATTGCAGGCATTCCAGACAATGGCGGAGTTGGCGGCCAGGTGGGGTTTGGCAGCATTGAAGTTACCACAGATCCCAATGGTTGTACAGGGACGTAGGGCAATGGTCCACCCACGAAGGTAGCTGGACGCAACAGCGGGGTTCTCGGGACATCAGGTGGGAATGGGAATGGAGAAGGTTGAGGAAAGGAATGAGCCTCGGTTCCCGATGACAGCGGCTGCTGCTCCAGAACTTGTGGTCTCGGGGTCCAGTATGGCGGTGGTGGGTCACGGGACCGATTCCCCAGCGGTAGGAGGCCTTGGACAGGTGGCCGAATTTCAGTTGAGTTGGAAGTAGAAGGCATGTCCTCCTGTCTTGGAAACATGTTATCAGACCATTGTCCTTGCGGTTCAGCCATCTCGTCCTGTGCAGAGAGTCACAACAGTTATTCGTTCTCACTGATCCACCAAGTCTCGGTAGGGTTGGTAAAGACCCATGAAACGGTTAGCAATTGTCATTTGTAAGATGTCTTTACATGTTCTATTTCTCTCATAACATTGTTGTGAGTAGCGAATAACAGCTGCTTCGCCTAATGTGATCAGTTGTCTATGTGTACTGAAAAGTATATCAGAGTGTAGGCATATAGTAACAGTTTCTAAGCTAGCTTTTGTATATAATGGGGTGCCTACAGATACGTATGCCTTGATTACATCGTAAATGTAAGTAATGGGTACCTGACCGATCTGCAGGACTAATCCATTTGGTAGCACATACCTCTGTTCTGTCCACTGCCATTGATTGGTGAACAGCTGTTTAACACGAACATTAAATGGTGGCTTCATTATAGGATACTCTGGTGAATTGACTGAGTTGAAGTGAAGACGTTCATATGTATCAGATCTGTTAAATGCAACGGGTCCAAATGGCAATTCATTTAGTATAAGTTGAAGGTTAGCATTATGAGCTCTTTGGTTTTTAGGCTTTTTGCGTCCGCGTCTGTACCGGTACTTTTTCTCTGTTACTCTGTCTGCCATTGAATAGTCAATTTTCATATATATTATCACAAGCAGCAGTACAAAAGGGTTGGTCATCATGGCTCCCCATCATATTGGCATATGACGAGCTGATCTCATTATCTTGATTTCGAATCTCTGAATGTTCTAAGGCTAACAGGGGATACGCTTGCGCCAAGTCCTGCTTCATGGGCGATATAGCTGTGGTGATGAGACGATTAAGCAAAGCGCGCAAACATGGAATACAACAACAACCACACATCGTCAATACTGCTGCAAATACAGCCAATGACATCAATACTGAAGACACCAATACTTTATATTTTCCAAAAACATCCATCCATGAATCCCACATTGTGGTTTCAACTCCAGAATGTTCTTTCATTTTGCTATTGAGGGTGCGCAGGCCTTCAATTGCCTTAGTTAGGCTGCCATCAGCAGCGGTGTTATTTGGTATGAATGAACAACATTGTTCACCAAACATTGCGCATACACCTCCCTTCTCAGCAAGTAGCATATCTAGAGCTATTCTATTTTGAAAAGCCATAAGTGAGGTTGCTGACAACTGTTCATGAACGGCTTCAAAACCACTTTGAGTCCAATTTCCAAGTTTCTGAACATTGTAATGAATGTAATTGATTCTGTCAACATTCTTATTAATTGTACACCACCAACAGATAGTAGATTCAAATCCTGCCAAAACTTGGTCAGCCAATTTGTATTCATCAGGTACTCCTCGTGGAACTCCTATTGCATCTATGTAAGTAGGGTCATCAGCAGATAACCAGGTGTTAGAACGTTTATATCTACGCCATTGCTCAGGCATTACACTTGATAATGTATCAATCAATTGTGTAGTAGACACCGGGTAAATAGACACTGGAAGGAGCAACGACACTAAAGCACAGTATCCTGTTGCATTTGCTGGCAAACGATCAAAAATCCTATCATCTCCACACCACCACCAAATGTCTCCTCGAGACACTGGGGTGAAAGAGACGGTCACTCTCAATACTGTTGTACACCATGAGCTTGACAAATTTCCCAAGGGTGCTCCTTTACCAATTCTGTTGATACAAGAAAAATTACCTCGTGCCACAGTTCTTGAAAATATTGGCTTCTTCTTTGCAGGTCCAGTATTGGGGAACACTTCATCCCAGACCTTGCATGTGGTGTGTGTTGGATTAGTATTATTCATTACATCAATGATACATTCCTTGGAAACTACTGCTGGTATTATCTGGAGTATGGGCCTTGGTCCCAAACAGATCACACAATCTTCTTTTGTTACATTAGCTGCTTGTTCTGCCATCAGCAACCAATTGTTGCTATGACCAGATATTCCAGTTGCAACATGAAACCATCCATCAACACTATCAAGCTGCACACTGACAGCTTTTATACCAGCTTGCCGTGTATAACTATTCACCCGTGGTTGTTCTGTGGCTCTCATAGTACCATTAACACATACATTAATCGGGAAGTAAGGGTCAGCACCTGATGACCAAGCCCAGAACCTAAATCCCCAACAGGAGGTGTTAGATATTGTTACATTTGGAAGACGTATTTCACCGTCGGGAAGAAAAACAGACAATCTAAGTTGTTCACCTTGTTTACTGAAAGTTACTTTATCTTTGAAGAATTGAGCTTCAGTGCCTTTACCGGGTGGCCAATAGTGTCCTGCTTGAGTTGTAATAAGATCCCTCCAGTCTCCTGCCCTTGTCAAAGGATGTCCAGTCAAATACCACCAATGTTTTGACCAACCTTTGCCTGAAACTGGTGCTTCTCTCCCTGGTACATTATTCCGAAATCCTTTTAGCTGTGCTATTGGAATATCTACAGTGGTGGTTGTATTGGGGGGCATTGTAATAGTAATCGAGTTATTGTACGCCCAACGCATCATATATGGAATGTAAGTTTCAGGAACATAATGTCTCTTAGCACGATTGGTGTCGTTGGCAGTGTGAATTTGGCTGGGAGTCTCCCAGAGATACCAGACTACTCCACAATATAGCCACACTAGTATTACTGCTGTTAGCAGCCTTAAGCCTATTCGTGACCATCTAGTCTGTGGTGTGTTCCCAGGTTTGTGTGTCCCAATTGAAGTAACTGAGTGGATCGCATTCTGGTGGGGCTGTTTGTGGAACGGGTGTGTCTGCTGGTTCGGACGTATGTTCTGCATGTTCAGAGTCACTGGGTGCTTCTCTTTCTGACTCGTGTTGTACTTCATTTCCTGACTCTTCTGAGCTAGCTGGACTTCCCTGCTAGAAAAACCAGCATAGACCAGCATCATTTCCATGCTGGTCTATGCTGGTCTATGCTGGATTGATGCTGGTTTAGCTGGTGAGCCAACATAACTATGCTGGTGGACCAGCATGCTGTTGCTAATGATGCTGGTGGACCAGCTTATGATGCTGGTGGACCAGCATGCTGTTGCTAATGATGCTGGTGGACCAGCTTATGATGCTGCTGGACCAGCATGCTGTTGCTAATGATGCTGGTGGACCAGCTTATGATGCTGGTGGACCAGCATGCTGTTGCTAATGATGCTGGTGGACCAGCTTATGATGCTGCTGGACCAGCATGGTGTTGTTAATGATGCTGGTGGACCAGCTTATGATGCTGCTGGACCAGCATGGTGTTGTTACTGATGCTGGTGGACCATCTTATGATGCTGCTGGACCAGCATGGTGTTGTTAATGATGCTGGTGGACCAGCTTGGTGTTGCTAATCATGCTGGGAGGATGAGCATCATTACCAACACTACCAGCATGCTGGTCTACCATTACCACAAGTATAGTATAGTTGCATGCTGGTCCACCAGCATGGTCTTTCTCGTGAAACTGGTTATAAAAGTGACTGACATTTAATGAAGGCTAGCTGTCTTACTGCAGTAAAGTAATCTAACCTCTCACTCTGCATTTTATAGCTGTAAAAAAAGCTGTAAAAGTATAGCCTTCACAGGCAGTCTACAAAGTCAACACTATGCAGCAGAATAACAATAAGTGTTTCTATTCAAATGATGGTCTTGAAATAGACCACTGGTTGCTACTATTTGATACATTGGGCATGTGAATTAAATGGCTCATATTTGTTGACAATCAAATAAAGTACAGTCCAACAATAGCCAACCTATGTTATTTTATGACAAAAACAACATTAAACATTGTGATCTCTGACATTTATTTATCTGACAGTATAGCAAACATTCATATGAGGTAGGAGAATCAAATGCAGACTGTTGTTTTGTCCATTGTCTGGCATACAATGGCATGGGTAACATACACACATCCTACAAGAAATAAGCAAAAACAGTACATTGCATAAAGAAAATCAGTTCATATGTACAAGATATAAAATATTAAAGTGTTCTAAAATTAACATCCTGGATAAAGGTGGGGTGTGGGGGTTGTGGGCAACCTAAATGCAAAATGTCAAGTGCTTCTCACTTAATAGTTTAATAGTAGCGTCCCCCACTTCAAAGGGCAGGTTTGCTTCAGAAGATTTGGGCAGGAATTCATTCAATGACCAGGATTTCACTTTGGTTCTTTTCTTTCTTTTATTTTGAAAGTCATCATGGCCAACAAGGTGAAAAACCTTGAAGTACAAACACAAATAGAAATTCAGACAAAAATATAACCCAAGACACCATAATCAATCAACATAATCCAAAATCAAATACTTAATTCAAATACCAATTTTAAATTTAAATTTTAACTACTACAAATTAACCTTGAAAATAAGAATAAAATACCCATATTTAAAGCACCCAAAATAAATCAAATACATTTTAAAGCAATGATTTTAACCTTAACTTTGGCAGATTTTACCTTCCATAAATACAAACCCCAATTTTCAAATTACTTTTAGCTTGAGCCTCTTTTTAAAATACACATTTTTAACTGCGACTGTTTTCTGTGACATTAAAGGTTAAGTTTGGTTTTTTGACACCTGGACTTTATTTTTAGGATTACATATGCTCATAGTCTCACCCAGACAATTTTGGTGGAGCTTGGAGCCGTTTTCGAGCAATTTAGATCCATCCGTCTGTGTTTTTTTCTCATGCCATAGTAGCGGACAGGGCCAGAAATCGAAGCCCCTAAATTAGACATTATCTGCTGCGAAACTCGCTCATCTCTCGTCGTCAGGCACTTCTACATCGGATAAATATTCTGCCATGTTGCACAAAAATAGCCGTGTAGCCTACCAACAACAGCTGCTCTCAGCTGCGCTCTTGCGGTGCATGTCTATGACGTCACCAAAAGTTACCCATCCTTGTAAAGCCCCTGATGACTATAACAAGGAAGTTGAGCTGACATGGTGATAACACTGGCCATTCATTTATAAAATGTAGGTGAAATGAGCGAGTTTCGCAGCAGATAATGTCTAATTTAGGGGCTTCAATTTCTGGCCCCGTCCGCTACTATGGCATGAGAAAAAATGCTCTAAAGTCCAGTTCTATGTCCTGTTGGCACAGGGTCAAATTTATGATGCAGCCACAAACGTGACTGGAGCTCATAGCTCTCTCACCTCATCATCTGTGCTGTGTGACCCTGATTCAGATACGCTGTCTTCTTCTCCGTCTTCTTCGTCTTCTTCTTGGTACTGCCGGACAGGAACACACACAAGCTCTACTTAGAAAACAACAACAAAATGCAGCTTCACGTATGATGGAGGGGAGGACAGTATGAGGACCTACCAGATCAGTGGTGCCAGCAGGAGGGCTGTTGTGCCGAGATGGAGACATGGTCTGTTCACAGGATGACAGGAAGTGATATAAGCACAGTGCTATGTCTATCAGAATTATGTCAAATTTATGATGCAACCACAAACACTCGTGGCTCTCTCACCTCAACATCCTCCATGCTTTGTCCTTCCCCACTATTTGTTAAAGGCACGGTCTGAGAATGCACAAAAAATATATTTTAGTAAAGTTTTACATTGAAGTAGCTTGTCTCAACAATAGGAAGAGATAAGGCTCATATAATTGCACAGTCAAAGGACTGTACTTTCTACTTAATTTTCGTTTCTTTTAAAGCAGTTTTTACATTTCAGTTAACTAAATTATTTTTTCACTGCTAGTTTTAGTTTTTGTCTTAGTTTTAATAACTATAATAACCCTGGACAGCAGCAGCTGTCGGTT